>NC_048578.1:31973271-32068271 GCF_013265735.2 Oncorhynchus mykiss | reverse complement strand
GTGTGTGTGTATGTGTGTGTGTGTGTGTGTGTGTGTGTGTGTGTGTGTGTGTGTGTGTGTGTGTGTGTGTGTGTGTGTGTGTGTGTGTGTGTTTTGGCCCTTCTGAATGTCCCTGTCGCCAGGGGAGAGATCCTGTTCTGTAGCAACCATGTTGATGTAGGTGGACACAAAAAACGCTGTGATATGCTGGACACATCCCAACACTTAGCTTTGTGTTTTGCATTCATTTGTAATTTTGATTTGGTTTGATAAAGGGCTGCAGTAGTACATTGTGATTTGGTTTGATAACGGGCTGCAGTAGTACATTGTGATTTAGTTTGATAAAGGGTTGCAGTAGTACATTGTGATTTGGTTTGATAAAGGGCTGCAGTAGTACATTGTGATTTGGTTTGATAAAGGGTTGCAGTAGTACATTGTGATTTGGTTTGATAAAGGGTTGCAGTAGTACATTGTGATTTGGTTTGATAAAGGGCTGCAGTAGTACATTGTGATTTGGTTTGATAAAGGGCTGCAGTAGTACATTGTGATTTGGTTTGACAAAGGGCTGCAGTAGTACATTGTGATTTAGTTTGATAACGGGCTGCAGTAGTACATTGTGATTTAGTTTGATAACGGGCTGCAGTAGTACATTGTGATTTGGTTTGATAACGGGCTGCAGTAGTACATTGTGATTTGGTTTGATAACGGGCTGCAGTAGTACATTGTGATTTGGTTTGATAAAGGGCTGCAGTAGTACATTGTGATTTAGTTTGATGTCATTGGTGTGATCATGATGGAGAAGTAGAGGATTCCACAGGTAATACTGTAATTAGCTCTAGAACCCTTGACTAGATGTTTTACTTTACCACACCAGAAAGCCATCCATTTGTAACTTCTGGTGATGAAAGCACGTACTAGTGTGTGTGCGTATGCATGTGAGCGTAGGGGTAGGAGTGCATGAGTATATGGATGTGTGTGTGTAATTTTCCCGCTCGTGAGGGTGTGTAATTCTCCCGCTCGTGAGTGTGTGTAATTCTCCCGCTCGTGAGTGTGTGTAATTCCCCCGCTCGTGAGTGTGTGTAATTCTCCCGCTCGTGAGTGTGTGTGTAATTCTCCCGCTCGAGAGTGTGTGTAATTCTCCCGCTCGTGAGTGTGTGTAATTCTCCCGCTCGAGAGTGTGTGTAATTCTCTCGCTCGAGAGTGTGTGTAATTCTCTCGCTCGCTCGTGTGTGTAATTCTCCCACTCGTGAGTGTGTGTAATTCTCTCGCTCGTGAGTGTGTGTAATTCTCCCGCTCGTGAGTGTGTGTAATTCTCTCGCTCGTGAGTGTGTGTAATTCTCTCGCTCGTGAGTGTGTGTAATTCTCTCGCTCGCTCGTGTGTGTAATTCTCCCGCTCTTGTGATGTGGAGTTGTGGTAGAGGACAGGTTACTATTTCCTGTAATCTAGAGGAGGCTTGTGGCAGCAGTAAGACCCTCAGGAGATAAAGAACCCTGCTGGTCTCTCCAGAGAGCATTTCAAGTGTGAGTGCAGTAGATGTTAACTGCGTTCCAAATGGCACCCTATTCCCTATGTAGTACACTTCTTTTGACCAGATCATCTGTGCATTCTAATGCCACTCGAGCCCCTCCTTCAGTCACAGGAGATGCAGATTTAGCACCTGTGAAATGCATAGCGACATCAGTCAATCTAGCTAAGGGAAATACAAGTAAACAGTTTGACAGTATTAGAGGGAAATATTGAAGTAAATTACCTGTCAATGGGACACAGCATCCCAAATGGCATCCTATTCCCTATGTAGTGAACTACTTGAGAGGCAGATCCAATCATTATACTAAATGTGTGGAATAAAACGCTTTCTGTAGTTCCTGTAGTGAAAGCCACTATAGTGAAGGGCAGGTTGTCATAGCCAGTATAGTGAAGGGCAGGTTGTCATAGCCAGTATAGTGAAGGGCAGGTTGTCATAGCCAGTATAGTGAAGGGCAGGTTGTCATAGCCACTATAGTGAAGGGCAGGTTGTCACAGCCAGTATAGTGAACGGCAGGATGTCATAGCCAGTATAGTGAAGGGCAGGTTGTCATAGCCAGTATAGTGAAAGGCAGGATGTCATAGCCAGTATAGTGAAGGGCAGGTTGTTATAGCCAGTATAGTGAAGGGCAGGTTGTCACAGCCAGTATAGTGAAGGGCAGGTTGTCACAGCCAGTATAGTGAACGGCAGGTTGTCATAGCCAGTATAGTGAACGGCAGGTTGTCATAGCCACTATAGTTGTTATAAGGCAGGTTGTCATAGCCAGTATCGTGAACGGCAGGTTGTCACAGCCAGTATAGTGAAGGGCAGGTTGTCATAGCCAGTATAGTGAAGGGCAGGTTGTCACAGCCAGTATAGTGAACGGCAGGTTGTCATAGCCAGTATAGTGAAACTGCAGGTTGTCATAGCCACTATAGTTGTTATAAGGCAGGTTGTCACAGCCAGTATAGTGAACGGCAGGTTGTCACAGCCAGTATAGTGAAACTGCAGGTTGTCACAGCCAGTATAGTGAACGGCAGGCTGTCACAGCCACTATAGTGAAGGGCAGGTTGTCATAGCCAGTATAGTGAACGGCAGGTTGTCACAGCCACTATAGTGAAGGGCAGGTTGTCATAGCCAGTATAGTGAACGACAGGTTGTCACAGCCAGTATAGTGAAGGGCAGGTTGTCACAGCCAGTATAGTGAACGGCAGGTTGTCACAGCTAGTATAGTGAAAGGCAAGATGTCATAGCCAGTATAGTGAAACTGCAGGTAGTCATAGCCACTATAGTTGTTATAAGGCAGGTTGTCAGAGCCAGTATAGTGAACGGCAGGTTGTCACAGCCAGTATAGTGAAAGGCAGGTTGTCACAGCCAGTATAGTGAAGGGCAGGTTGTCACAGCCAGTATAGTGAACGGCAGGTTGTCATAGCCAGTATAGTGAAACTGCAGGTTGTCACAGCCAGTATAGTGAACGGCAGGTTGTCACAGCCACTATAGTGAAGGGCAGGTTGTCATAGCCAGTATAGTGAACGGCAGGTTGTCACAGCCAGTATAGTGAAGGGCAGGTTGTCACAGCCAGTATAGTGAACGGCAGGTTGTCACAGCCAGTATAGTGATAAGGCAGGTTGTAACAGCCAGTATAGTGAAAGGCAGGTTGTCATAGCCAGTATAGTGAACGGCAGGTTGTCACAGCCAGTATAGTGAAAGGCAGGATGTCATAGCCAGTATAGTGAAAGGCAGGATGTCATAGCCAGTATAGTGAAAGGCAGGTTGTCATAGCCAGTATAGTGAATGGCAGGTTGTCACAGCCAGTATAGTGAAAGGCAGGTTGTCATAGCCAGTGTAGTGAAAGGCAGGATGTCATAGCCAGTATAGTTATAAGGCAGGTTGTAACAGCCAGTATAGTGATAAGGCAGGTTGTCACAGCCAGTATTGTGATAAGGCAGGTTGTCATAGCCAGTGTAGTGAAAGGCAGAATGTCATAGCCAGTATAGTGAAACTGCAGGTGGTCACAGCCAGTATAGTGAAGGGCAGGTTGTCACAGCCAGTATAGTGAAGGGCAGGTTGTCATAGCCAGTATAGTGAAACTGCAGGTTGTCATAGCCACTATAGTTGTTATAAGGCAGGTTGTCACAGCCAGTATAGTGAACGGCAGGTTGTCACAGCCAGTATAGTGAAGGGCAGGTTGTCACAGCCAGTATAGTGAAACTGCAGGTTGTCACAGCCAGTATAGTGAACGGCAGGTTGTCACAGCCACTATAGTGAAGGGCAGGTTGTCATAGCCAGTATAGTTAACGGCAGGTTGTCACAGCCAGTATAGTGAACGGCAGGTTGTCACAGCCAGTATAGTGATAAGGCAGGTTGTAACAGCCAGTATAGTGAAAGGCAGGTTGTCATAGCCAGTGTAGTGAAAGGCAGGTTGTCATAGCCAGTAAAGTGAACGGCAGGTTGTCACAGCCAGTATAGTGAAAGGCAGGATGTCATAGCCAGTATAGTGAAAGGCAGGTTGTCATAGCCAGTATAGTGAAAGGCAGGATGTCATAGCCAGTATAGTGAAAGGCAGGATGTCATAGCCAGTATAGTGAACGGCAGGTTGTCACAGCCAGTATAGTGAAAGGCAGGATGTCATAGCCAGTATAGTGAACGGCAGGTTGTCACAGCCAGTATAGTGAAAGGCAGGATGTCATAGCCAGTATAGTGATAAGGCAGGTTGTAACAGCCAGTATAGTGATAAGGCAGGTTGTCACAGCCAGTATAGTGGTAAGGCAGGTTGTCATAGCCAGTGTAGTGAAAGGCAGGATGTCATAGCCAGTGTAGTGAAAGGCAGGATGTCATAGCCAGTATTGTGAACGGCAGGTTGTCACAGCCAGTATAGTGAAAGGCAGGATGTCATAGCCAGTGTAGTGAAAGGCAGGAATTCATAGCCAGTATAGTGAACGGCAGGTTGTCACAGCCAGTATAGTGAAAGGCAGGATGTCATAGCCAGTATAGTGAAAGGCAGGATGTCATAGCCAGTATAGTGAAAGGCAGGATGTCATAGCCAGTATAGTGAAAGGCAGGATGTCATAGCCAGTATAGTGAAAGGCAGGCTGTCATAGCCAGTATAGTGAAAGGCAGGATGTCATAGCCAGTATAGTGAACGGCAGGTTGTCACAGCCAGTATAGTGAAAGGCAGGATGTCATAGCCAGTGTAGTGAAAGGCAGGATGTCATAGCCAGTGTAGTGAAAGGCAGGATGTCATAGCCAGTATTGTGAACGGCAGGTTGTCACAGCCAGTATAGTGAAAGGCAGGATGTCATAGCCAGTGTAGTGAAAGGCAGGAATTCATAGCCAGTATAGTGAACGGCAGGTTGTCACAGCCAGTATAGTGATAAGGCAGGTTGTAACAGCCAGTGTAGTGAAAGGCAGGATGTCATAGCCAGTATAGTGATAAGGCAGGTTGTCAGAGCCAGTATAGTGATAAGGCAGGTTGTCACAGCCAGTATAGTGATAAGGCAGGTTGTCACAGCCAGTATAGTGATAAGGCAGGTTGTCACAGCCAGTATAGTGATAAGGCAGGTTGTCACAGCCAGTATAGTGATAAGGCAGGTTGTCACAGCCAGTATAGTGAAGGGCAGGTTGTCATAGCCAGTATAGTGATAAGGCAGGTTGTCACAGCCAGTATAGTGATAAGGCAGGTTGTCACATCCAGTATAGTGATAAGGCAGGTTGTCACAGCCAGTGTAGTTAACGGCAGGTTGTCACAGCCACTATAGTGATAAGGCAGGTTGTCACAGCCAGTATAGTGATAAGGCAGGTTGTCACAGCCAGTATAGTGATAAGGCAGGTTGTCACAGCCAGTATAGTGATAAGGCAGGTTGTCACAGCCAGTATAGTGATAAGGCAGGTTGTCACAGCCAGTATAGTTAACGGCAGGTTGTCACAGCCACTATAGTGATAAGGCAGGTTGTCACAGCCACTATAGTGATAAGGCAGGTTGTCAGAGCCACTATAGTGATAAGGCAGGTTGTCACAGCCAGTATAGTGATAAGGCAGGTTGTCACAGCCAGTGTAGTGAAAGGCAGGTTGTCACAGCCAGTATAGTGATAAGGCAGGTTGTCACAGCCAGTATAGTGAAAGGCAGGTTGTCACAGCCAGTATAGTGATAAGGCAGGTTGTCACAGCCAGTATAGTGATAAGGCAGGTTGTCACAGCCAGTATAGTGATAAGGCAGGTTGTCACAGCCAGTATAGTGATAAGGCAGGTTGTCACAGCCAGTATAGTGAAAGGCAGGTTGTCAGAGCCAGTAGAGTGATAAGGCAGGTTGTCACAGCCAGTATAGTGATAAGGCAGGTTGTCACAGCCAGTATAGTGATAAGGCAGGTTGTCAGAGCCAGTATAGTGATAAGGCAGGTTGTCAGAGCCAGTATAGTGATAAGGCAGGTTGTCACAGCCAGTATAGTGATAAGGCAGGTTGTCAGAGCCAGTATAGTGATAAGGCAGGTTGTCACAGCCAGTATAGTGATAAGGCAGGTTGTCAGAGCCAGTATAGTGATAAGGCAGGTTGTCACAGCCAGTATAGTGATAAGGCAGGTTGTCAGAGCCAGTATAGTGATAAGGCAGGTTGTCACAGCCAGTATAGTGATAAGGCAGGTTGTCACAGCCAGTATAGTGATAAGGCAGGTTGTCGCAGCCAGTATGGTGATAAGGCAGGTTGTCAGAGCCAGTATAGTGATAAGGCAGGTTGTCAGAGCCAGTATAGTGATAAGACAGGTTGTCACAGCCAGTATAGTGATAAGGCAGGTTGTCACAGCCAGTATAGTGATAAGGCAGGTTGTCACAGCCACTATAGTGATAAGGCAGGTTGTCACAGCCAGTATAGTGATAAGGCAGGTTGTCAGAGCCAGTATAGTGATAAGGCAGGTTGTCACAGCCAGTATAGTGATAAGGCAGGTTGTCAGAGCCAGTATAGTGATAAGGCAGGTTGTCACAGCCAGTATAGTGATAAGACAGGTTGTCAGAGCCAGTATAGTGATAAGGCAGGTTGTCACAGCCAGTATAGTGATAAGGCAGGTTGTCACAGCCAGTATAGTGATAAGGCAGGTTGTCACAGACAGTATAGTGATACGGCAGGTTGTCACAGCCACTATAGTGATAAGGCAGGCTGTCACAGCCAGTATAGTGATAAGGCAGGTTGTCACAGCCAGTATAGTGATAAGGCAGGTTGTCAGAGCCAGTATAGTGATAAGGCAGGTTGTCATAGCCAGTATAGTGAAAGGCAGGTTGTCACAGCCAGTATAGTGATAAGGCAGGTTGTCACAGCCAGTATAGTGATAAGGCAGGTTGTCACAGCCAGTATAGTGATAAGGCAGGTTGTCACAGCCAGTATAGTGATAAGGCAGGTTGTCACAGCCAGTATAGTGATAAGGCAGGTTGTCACAGCCAGTATAGTGATAAGGCAGGTTGTCACAGCCAGTATAGTGATAAGGCAGGTTGTCACAGCCAGTATAGTGATAAGGCAGGTTGTCACAGCCAGTATAGTGATAAGGCAGGTTGTCAGAGCCAGTATAGTGATAAGGCAGGTTGTCACAGCCAGTATAGTGATAAGGCAGGTTGTCACAGCCAGTATAGTGATAAGGCAGGTTGTCAGAGCCAGTATAGTGATAAGGCAGGTTGTCACAGCCAGTATAGTGATAAGGCAGGTTGTCAGAGCCAGTATAGTGATAAGGCAGGTTGTCAGAGCCAGTATAGTGATAAGGCAGGATGTCATAGCCAGTGTAGTGAAAGGCAGGAATTCATAGCCAGTATAGTGAACGGCAGGTTGTCACAGCCAGTATAGTGAAAGGCAGGATGTCATAGCCAGTATAGTGAAAGGCAGGATGTCATAGCCAGTATAGTGAAAGGCAGGATGTCATAGCCAGTATAGTGAAAGGCAGGATGTCATAGCCAGTATAGTGAAAGGCAGGCTGTCATAGCCAGTATAGTGAAAGGCAGGATGTCATAGCCAGTATAGTGAACGGCAGGTTGTCACAGCCAGTATAGTGAAAGGCAGGATGTCATAGCCAGTGTAGTGAAAGGCAGGATGTCATAGCCAGTGTAGTGAAAGGCAGGATGTCATAGCCAGTATTGTGAACGGCAGGTTGTCACAGCCAGTATAGTGAAAGGCAGGATGTCATAGCCAGTGTAGTGAAAGGCAGGAATTCATAGCCAGTATAGTGAACGGCAGGTTGTCACAGCCAGTATAGTGATAAGGCAGGTTGTAACAGCCAGTGTAGTGAAAGGCAGGATGTCATAGCCAGTATAGTGATAAGGCAGGTTGTCAGAGCCAGTATAGTGATAAGGCAGGTTGTCACAGCCAGTATAGTGATAAGGCAGGTTGTCACAGCCAGTATAGTGATAAGGCAGGTTGTCACAGCCAGTATAGTGATAAGGCAGGTTGTCACAGCCAGTATAGTGATAAGGCAGGTTGTCACAGCCAGTATAGTGAAGGGCAGGTTGTCATAGCCAGTATAGTGATAAGGCAGGTTGTCACAGCCAGTATAGTGATAAGGCAGGTTGTCACATCCAGTATAGTGATAAGGCAGGTTGTCACAGCCAGTGTAGTTAACGGCAGGTTGTCACAGCCACTATAGTGATAAGGCAGGTTGTCACAGCCAGTATAGTGATAAGGCAGGTTGTCACAGCCAGTATAGTGATAAGGCAGGTTGTCACAGCCAGTATAGTGATAAGGCAGGTTGTCACAGCCAGTATAGTGATAAGGCAGGTTGTCACAGCCAGTATAGTTAACGGCAGGTTGTCACAGCCACTATAGTGATAAGGCAGGTTGTCACAGCCACTATAGTGATAAGGCAGGTTGTCAGAGCCACTATAGTGATAAGGCAGGTTGTCACAGCCAGTATAGTGATAAGGCAGGTTGTCACAGCCAGTGTAGTGAAAGGCAGGTTGTCACAGCCAGTATAGTGAAAGGCAGGTTGTCACAGCCAGTATAGTGAAAGGCAGGTTGTCACAGCCAGTATAGTGATAAGGCAGGTTGTCACAGCCAGTATAGTGATAAGGCAGGTTGTCACAGCCAGTATAGTGATAAGGCAGGTTGTCACAGCCAGTATAGTGATAAGGCAGGTTGTCACAGCCAGTATAGTGAAAGGCAGGTTGTCAGAGCCAGTATAGTGATAAGGCAGGTTGTCACAGCCAGTATAGTGATAAGGCAGGTTGTCACAGCCAGTATAGTGATAAGGCAGGTTGTCAGAGCCAGTATAGTGATAAGGCAGGTTGTCAGAGCCAGTATAGTGATAAGGCAGGTTGTCACAGCCAGTATAGTGATAAGGCAGGTTGTCAGAGCCAGTATAGTGATAAGGCAGGTTGTCACAGCCAGTATAGTGATAAGGCAGGTTGTCAGAGCCAGTATAGTGATAAGGCAGGTTGTCACAGCCAGTATAGTGATAAGGCAGGTTGTCAGAGCCAGTATAGTGATAAGGCAGGTTGTCACAGCCAGTATAGTGATAAGGCAGGTTGTCACAGCCAGTATAGTGATAAGGCAGGTTGTCGCAGCCAGTATGGTGATAAGGCAGGTTGTCAGAGCCAGTATAGTGATAAGGCAGGTTGTCAGAGCCAGTATAGTGATAAGACAGGTTGTCACAGCCAGTATAGTGATAAGGCAGGTTGTCACAGCCAGTATAGTGATAAGGCAGGTTGTCACAGCCAGTATAGTGATAAGGCAGGTTGTCACAGCCAGTATAGTGATAAGGCAGGTTGTCAGAGCCAGTATAGTGATAAGGCAGGTTGTCACAGCCAGTATAGTGATAAGGCAGGTTGTGAGAGCCAGTATAGTGATAAGGCAGGTTGTCACAGCCAGTATAGTGATAAGACAGGTTGTCAGAGCCAGTATAGTGATAAGGCAGGTTGTCACAGCCAGTATAGTGATAAGGCAGGTTGTCACAGCCAGTATAGTGATAAGGCAGGTTGTCACAGACAGTATAGTGATACGGCAGGTTGTCACAGCCACTACAGTGATAAGGCAGGTTGTCACAGCCAGTATAGTGATAAGGCAGGTTGTCACAGCCAGTATAGTGATAAGGCAGGTTGTCAGAGCCAGTATAGTGATAAGGCAGGTTGTCATAGCCAGTATAGTGAAAGGCAGGTTGTCACAGCCAGTATAGTGATAAGGCAGGTTGTCACAGCCAGTATAGTGATAAGGCAGGTTGTCACAGCCAGTATAGTGATAAGGCAGGTTGTCACAGCCAGTATAGTGATAAGGCAGGTTGTCACAGCCAGTATAGTGATAAGGCAGGTTGTCACAGCCAGTATAGTGATAAGGCAGGTTGTCACAGCCAGTATAGTGATAAGGCAGGTTGTCACAGCCAGTATAGTGATAAGGCAGGTTGTCACAGCCAGTATAGTGATAAGGCAGGTTGTCAGAGCCAGTATAGTGATAAGGCAGGTTGTCACAGCCAGTATAGTGATAAGGCAGGTTGTCACAGCCAGTATAGTGATAAGGCAGGTTGTCAGAGCCAGTATAGTGATAAGGCAGGTTGTCACAGCCAGTATAGTGATAAGGCAGGTTGTCACAGCCAGTATAGTGATAAGGCAGGTTGTAACAGCCAGTATAGTGATAAGGCAGGTTGTCTGAGCCAGTATAGTGATAAGGCAGGTTGTCACAGCCAGTATAGTGATAAGGCAGGTTGTCAGAGCCAGTATAGTGATAAGGCAGGTTGTCAGAGCCAGTATAGTGATAAGGCAGGTTGTCAGAGCCAGTATAGTGATAAGGCAGGTTGTCACAGCCAGTATAGTGAAAGGCAGGTTGTCACAGCCAGTATAGTAATAAGGCAGGTTGTCACAGCCAGTATAGTGATAAGGCAGGTTGTCACAGCCAGTATAGTGATAAGGCAGGCTGTCAGAGCCAGTATATTGATAAGGCAGGTTGTCACAGCCAGTATAGTGATAAGACAGGTTGTCAGAGCCAGTATAGTGATAAGGCAGGTTGTCACAGCCAGTATAGTGATAAGGCAGGTTGTCACAGCCAGTATAGTGATAAGGCAGGTTGTCACAGACAGTATAGTGATACGGCAGGTTGTCACAGCCACTACAGTGATAAGGCAGGTTGTCACAGCCAGTATAGTGATAAGGCAGGTTGTCACAGCCAGTATAGTGATAAGGCAGGTTGTCAGAGCCAGTATAGTGATAAGGCAGGTTGTCATAGCCAGTATAGTGAAAGGCAGGTTGTCACAGCCAGTATAGTGATAAGGCAGGTTGTCACAGCCAGTATAGTGATAAGGCAGGTTGTCACAGCCAGTATAGTGATAAGGCAGGTTGTCACAGCCAGTATAGTGATAAGGCAGGTTGTCACAGCCAGTATAGTGATAAGGCAGGTTGTCACAGCCAGTATAGTGATAAGGCAGGTTGTCACAGCCAGTATAGTGATAAGGCAGGTTGTCACAGCCAGTATAGTGATAAGGCAGGTTGTCACAGCCAGTATAGTGATAAGGCAGGTTGTCAGAGCCAGTATAGTGATAAGGCAGGTTGTCACAGCCAGTATAGTGATAAGGCAGGTTGTCACAGCCAGTATAGTGATAAGGCAGGTTGTCAGAGCCAGTATAGTGATAAGGCAGGTTGTCACAGCCAGTATAGTGATAAGGCAGGTTGTCACAGCCAGTATAGTGATAAGGCAGGTTGTAACAGCCAGTATAGTGATAAGGCAGGTTGTCTGAGCCAGTATAGTGATAAGGCAGGTTGTCACAGCCAGTATAGTGATAAGGCAGGTTGTCAGAGCCAGTATAGTGATAAGGCAGGTTGTCAGAGCCAGTATAGTGATAAGGCAGGTTGTCAGAGCCAGTATAGTGATAAGGCAGGTTGTCACAGCCAGTATAGTGAAAGGCAGGTTGTCACAGCCAGTATAGTAATAAGGCAGGTTGTCACAGCCAGTATAGTGATAAGGCAGGTTGTCACAGCCAGTATAGTGATAAGGCAGGCTGTCAGAGCCAGTATATTGATAAGGCAGGTTGTCACAGCCAGTATAGCGATAAGGCAGGCTGTCAGAGCCAGTATAGTGATAAGGCAGGTTGTCACAGCCAGTATAGTGATAAGGCAGGTTGTCAGAGCCAGTATAGTGATAAGGCAGGTTGTCAGAGCCAGTATAGTGATAAGGCAGGTTGTCAGAGCCAGTATAGTGATAAGGCGGGTTGTCACAGCCAGTATAGTGAAAGGCAGGTTGTCACAGCCAGTATAGTGATAAGGCAGGTTGTCACAGCCAGTATAGTGATAAGGCAGGTTGTCACAGCCAGTATAGTGATAAGGCAGGTTGTCACAGCCAGTATAGTGATAAGGCAGGTTGTCAGAGCCAGTATAGTGATAAGGCAGGTTGTCACAGCCAGTATAGTGATAAGGCAGGTTGTCAGAGCCACTATAGTGATAAGGCAGGTTGTCAGAGCCACTATAGTGATAAGGCAGGTTGTCACAGCCAGTATAGTGATAAGGCAGGTTGTCACAGCCAGTATAGTGATAAGGCAGGTTGTCACAGCCAGTATAGTGATAAGGCAGGTTGTCAGAGCCACTATAGTGATAAGGCAGGTTGTCAGAGCCACTATAGTGATAAGGCAGGTTGTCAGAGCCACTATAGTGATAAGGCAGGTTGCCAGAGCCACTATAGTGATAAGGCAGGTTGTCAGAGCCACTATAGTGATAAGGCAGGTTGTCACAGCCAGTATAGTGATAAGGCAGGTTGTCACAGCCAGTATAGTGATAAGGCAGGTTGTCACAGCCAGTATAGTGATAAGGCAGGTTGTCACAGCCAGTATAGTGATAAGGCAGGTTGTCACAGCCAGTATAGTGATAAGGCAGGTTGTCAGAGCCAGTATAGTGATAAGGCAGGTTGTCACAGCCAGTATAGTGATAAGGCAGGTTGTCACAGCCAGTATAGTGATAAGGCAGGTTGTCACAGCCAGTATAGTGATAAGGCAGGTTGTCACAGCCAGTATAGTGATAAGGCAGGTTGTCACAGCCAGTATAGTGATAAGGCAGGTTGTCAGAGCCAGTATAGTGATAAGGCAGGTTGTCACAGCCAGTATAGTGATAAGGCAGATTGTCACAGCCAGTATAGTGATAAGGCAGGTTGTCACAGCCAGTATAGTGATAAGGCAGGTTGTCAGAGCCAGTATAGTGATAAGGCAGGTTGTCAGAGCCAGTATAGTGATAAGGCAGGTTGTCACAGCCACTATAGTGATAAGGCAGGTTGTCACAGCCAGTATAGTGATAAGGCAGGTTGTCACAGCCACTATAGTGATAAGGCAGGTTGTCACAGCCAGTATAGTGATAAGGCAGGTTGTCACAGCCAGTATAGTGATAAGGCAGGTTGTCGCAGCCAGTATAGTGATAAGGCAGGTTGTCACAGCCAGTATAGTGATAAGGCAGGTTGTCAGAGCCAGTATAGTGATAAGGCAGGTTGTCAGAGCCACTACTGGAACTCATCTATCTGCAGTTGTTTTTTATTGAATGGTTTGGGATCGTTGCCAATTTAACTAACGGCTTTATACCACGTTGCTCTTTACACACACACACACACACACACACACACACACACACACACACACACACACACACACACACACACACACACACACACACACACACACACACACACACACACACACACACATACACAAATGGTAAATAAATCTTCATGTTGTCATTAGGATATTTATAGCTCTGTTTTTTTACACCATTTATTATTGCTGTTAGTTTTTTTCTTTCATTCAGCACAATGTGTCTCTCTGACCTCCAGAGAGAGAGAGTGTGTGTGTGTGTGTGTGTGTGTGTGTGTGTGTGTGTGTGTGAAGCGCTTCAGCTAACCAGGGTGACCCCAGGCAGAGGGTGGGAGAGAATGCAGCAGCAGAGATAGAGAGAACAAGGGGGAGTGAACGAGAGAAGAGGGAACGAGAGAAGAGGGAACGAGAGAAGAGGGAGGAGGGAAGGAGGCTGCGTTCAGCCCTAGCTGCTATTGTGGTAGAGAGATAATGGGAAATTGAGGGAGAGAGAAAGAATGTATGAGAGAGTGAGAGGAAGTGAGAGAGAGAGAAGAGAGACCTCTGAGTGGATGATCTTTGCATGCTGTTCTGCTCAAAGATAAAATGAGTAGGAGGGACTAACTCTCTCTCTCTCTCTCTCTCTCTCTCTCTCTCTCTCTCGCTCTCTCTCTCTCTCTCTCTCTCTCTCCCTCAGTGAGTGTCTTTGTTCCATCTACTCTGCTAAGAGTTACAGATGGTTTCCATGGGAACTAAATAGAAATGTTCTGGACAGGATTATAAATTGTGATGGATCCTAGCAGGTGGACACAGTAGCGTAGAGTACAGTAAAGTAAAGTCCAGTGAGGTACAGTACAGTATAGTATAGTATAGTACAGTACAGTGTAGTACAGTAAATTACAGTGCCGTACAGTATAATAGAGTAGAGTTATACAATGTGATGTCAGCCATGTTGTTCTCTCCATGCAGAGGTCAGTGACCAGCTTTACAAAACCTGTGATATACCTGTCAGCTGGTGCTGTCTCTGAGTGTCTACATGTGCTTGGCTGGAACAAAAGCCTGTAAACCCTTTATCTCTCCATGCCCACTGCTGTAGATGGAAGTCGAAGCACTGGAAACGTGCATGTGTGTGTGTGTGTGTGTGTGTGTGCGTGTGCGTGTGCGTGTGTGTGTGTGTGTGTGAGCGTGCGTGCGTGTGCGCGCGCACGCGTGTGTGTGTGTGCATGTGTGTATCTACTATGTGTGTTTTGGCAGAATTATGGAAGCAGCTCTTACTTAAGAGATTGGCATAATGCTCACTGTTTGCCTCATGTAAATGCCCTCCACTGTAATTGGTGTAATCTGTGAGTTTTATGTAGTGTTGGCCTGTTTTTGTAATGTGTTTTTTAATGGCTCTGCAGAGAGGCTAGCTGCTGCCAAATATCTGCAGGTGACCGGGCTGATTAGATTTTGGTGAATATGATGTCCTCTGTTTCTAATAATTAGCTAGATGATAAACTGAATCAGGTTAGTTACAACTGGGATTGGAGTTAAAACCTACAGGAGGGTATCTCTCCAGTTTGTTAGACCTTAAGATTAAGAAGAATTATACCCTGATGAAGACAGCTTGGCTGTCGAAACTTTGATATTACATTTTTGCATCTGAGCTCCTAGAGTGTGCGGCTCTCTTTTATTTTCAAGTTAGACCTTAAGAACCTTGAGGTTATTCTGTTGATTGTATAGCCTGTTCTGTAGATTCTAAAGCCATTCTAAAGCCTGTTCTATAGTTTCTAATGCCATTCTGAAGCCTGTTCTGTAGATTCTCTAGATTCTAAAACCAGATTCTAAAGCATATTCTGTAGATTCTAAAACCAGATTCTAAAGCATGTTCTGTAGATTCTAAAACCAGATTCTAAAGCATGTTCTGTAGATTCTAAAACCAGATTCTAAAGCATGTTCTGTAGATGCCCCATGGACCTCCCGGTCGCAGCCGGCTGCTACAGAGCCTGGGCTCGAACCCAGAGTCTCTGGTGGCACAACTAGCACTGCTATGCAGTGCCCTAGACCACTGCCCCACCCGGGAGGCCCTAAAGCCAGATGCTAAAGCCTGTTCTGTAGATTCTAAAGCTGGATTCTAAAGCCTGTTCTCCAGATTCTAAAGCCAGATTCTGAAGCTATTATATGAATTCAGATAAGTTCTTAGTCTTATTGTCTAGTGGAATGTGTCTTATCTTTCCTCAGTTAGATCTATCAGCTCATATTGTTGAATATTTCTTCCATGAAGACATGGGCGTTACCTTCAACACCTTGTGACGTTCACAGACTTTCAAGCTTTTCTTTCCATGCATCAAATTTCTAAAAACAGATTCTCAAACTGGGAATGTACTGTACCTCACACAGACTCAATATTATCTCCAATCAGCCTAAGAAACATCTCTAAAAAGATGCATCTCTCAAAATACCAATTTTGGTTCCTGGCAGAGTGGGAGCCTGCTCCCAAACCAAGCATTGAGGTTGCTTCCCAAATGGCACCCTATTCCCTATATAGTGCACTACTTTTGACCAGAGCCTTGTAGCACACTATATAGGGAATAGAGTTCCATTTGGGATACAGCCCAAGAGTTCCCCTTTTCAGTTCGTTCCCTCTGACTGGCCTTGCCAATTGAGGCGATCACAGAGAGAGGGTAATTGGTCGCTGGTTTGTAGTCTGGTTTTTGAAGCAATGGCTTCTGTCCCTGCTGACTTCTGTAGGCCGGGGGCTCTCTCTCTCTCTCTCTCTGTGTCTCTCTGTCTCTCTGTCTGTCTGTCTGTCTCTCTCTCTCTCTCTCTCTCTCTCTCTCTCTCTCTCTCTCTCTGTGTCTCTGTGTCTCTCTGTCTCTCTCTCTGTCTGTCTGTCTGTCTGTCTCTCTCTCTCTCTCTCTCTCTCTCTCTCTCTCTCTCTCTCTGTGTCTCTGTGTCTCTCTGTCTCTCTCTCTCTCTCCCCCCCCCCCCCCCCCCCCCCCCCTGTGTGTGTAGTAATGTATGCTCAAACCAACACCAGTGGACGGCTCATCTCTCCCAGGCAGCCACAGGCAATTCTGAATAAGCACTGGGCCAATCTTTGAGATGCACTTTGGGGGCTGCCGCACACATCATGCCTGTCACTGACATCCATCGCACTAACACTTTCACCTGGTTAGAGTGGATGCATTATGGTGTTTCAGAGGATGCATGGCTCTCGACCTTCACCTCTCCCGAATTCGTAAGGGAGTTGCAGCGATGGGACAAGACCGTAACTGCCAATTGGATGTCACACAATTGGGAAGAAAAAGGGGTAAAAGTACAAAATAATTAATATATAATATCATTAAGCTCTGTCAAGTTGTTTGTTGATCATTGTTAGACAGCCATTTTTATGTCTTGCCATCGATTTTCAAGTCGATTTAAGTAAAAACTGAAACCAGTGACTGTAACATTCAATGTCGTCTTGGTAAGCAACTCCAGTGTATATTTGGCCTTGTGTTTTAGGCTATTGTCCTGCTGAAAGGGGAATTTGTCTCCCAGTGTCTGTTGGAAAGCAGGATTTTACCTGTGCTTAGCGCTATTCCATTTATTTTTATCCTAAAAAGTCCCTAGTTCTTGCTGATGACAAGCGTACCCATAACATGATGCAGCCACCACCATGCTTGAACATATGAAGAGCGGTACCCAGTGATGTGTTGTGTTGGGTTTGGCCCAAACATAAAGCTTTTTTCAGGACATAAAGTTCATTTCTTCACCATTTTTTGCAGTTTTACTTTAATGCTTTATTGCAAACAGGATGCAGGTTTTGTAATATTTTTATTCCGTACAGGCTTCCTTGTTTTCATTCTGTCATTCATGTTAATATTGTTGAATAATTACAATGTTGTTGATTCATCCTCAGTATTCTCCTATCACGGCCATTAAACTCTAACTATTTTAAAGTCAATATTGGCCTCATGGTGAAATCCCTGAGCAGTTGGTTTTCTTTCTCTCCAGCAAATGTGTTAGGAAAGACGCCTATATCTTTGTGGTGTACACCATTCAAAGTGTAGTTAATAATTTCACTATGCTCAAGGGGATATTCAATTTCTGCTTTTTATTTTTACCCACCTAAAAAGGTTCCCTACCTTGCTGGGCATTGGAAAACCACCCTGGTGTTTGCGGTTGAATTTGTGTTTGAAATTCCCTGCTCGACTGAGGGACCTTACTTATAATTGTATGTGTGAGATACAGAGATGAGGTAAACACTATTATTGTACACAGAGTGAGTCCATGCAACTTATTATGTGACTTGTTAAGCACATTTTTGCATCTGAACTTATTTAGGCGTTCTGTTACAAAGGGGTTGAATACTTACTGACTCAAGATATTTCAGCTTTTCATAAAAAACTGTTTGTAAACATTTCTATGAACATAATTCCACTTTGACATTTATGGGGTAGTGTGTGTGAGCCAGTGACACAAACTCTACATTTTAAATTCAGGCTGTAACACAACAAAATCAGGGAAAAGTCAAGGGGTGTGAACACTATCTGAAGGCACTGTATCTCCAGGCTGTCAGACTGTTACATAATCACCACTAGCCAGCTTCCACCTAGTAACCTGTCGTGAACTTAGTCACCATAAAGACTGATGCCCTATGTACAGTTGAAGTCGGAAGTTAACATATACTTAGATTGGAGTCATAAAAAATTGTTTTTCAACCATTCCACAAATTCTTGTTAATTAACTAAATATAGTTTTGACAAGTCGGTTAGGACATCTAATTTGTGATTGACACAAATCATTTTTTTCAACAATTGTTTACAGACATTTTATTTCACTTATAATTCACTGTATCACAATTACAGTGGGTCAGAAGTTTACATACACTAAGTCGCCTGTGCCTTTAAACAGCTTGGAAAATTCCAGAAAATTATTTCATGGCTTTAGATATTTCTGATAGGCTAATTGACATCATTTGAGTCAATTGGAGGTGTACCTGTGGATGTATTTCAAGGCCTACCTTCAAACTCAGTGCCTCTTTGCTTGACATCATGGGAAAATCAAAATAAATCAGCCAAAACCTCTGAAAAAAAATTGTAGACCTCCACAAGTCTGGTTCATCTTTGGGAGTAATTTCCAAATGACTGAAGTAACCACGTTCATCTGTACAAACAATAGTACGCAAGTATAAACACCATGGGACCACGCAGCTGTCATACCGCTCAGGAAGGAGACGTGTTCTGTCTCCTAGAGATGAACGTACTTTGGTGCGAAAAGTGCAAATCAATCCCATAACAACAGCAAAGGACCTTGTGAAGATGCTGGAGGAAACAGGTACAAAAGTATCTATACACAGTAGAACGAGTCCTATATCGACATAACCTGAAAGGCCGCTCAGCAAGGAAGAAGCCACTGCTCCAAAACCGCCATAAAATAGCCAGACTACGGCTTGCAGCTGCACATGGGGACAAAGATCGTACTTTTTTAGAGAAATGTCCTATGGTCTGATGAAACAAAAATAGAGCTGTTTGGCCATAATGACCATCATTATATTTGGAGGAAAAAGGGGGACGCTTGCAAGCTGAAGATCATCATCCCAACCATGAAGCTTGGGGGTGGCAGCATCATGTTGTGTTGGTGCTTTGCTGCAGGATAGACTGGTGCACTTCACAAAATAGATGGCATCATGAGGGAGGAAAATTCTGTGGGTATATTGAATCAACATCTCAAGACATCAGTCAGGAAGTTAAAGCTTGGTTGGGAAATGGGTCTTCCAAATGGACAATCACCCCAAGCATACTTGCAAGTAAAGTTGTGGCAAAATGGGTTCAGGACAACAAAGTCAAGGTATTGGAGTGGCCATCACAAAGCACTGACCTCAATTCTATAGAAAATGTGTGGGCAGAACTGAAAAAGCGTGTGTGAGCAAGAAGGCCTACAAACCTGACTCAGTTACACCAGCTCTGTCAGGAGGAATGGGCCAAAATTCACCCAACTTATTGTGGTAAGCTTGTGGAAGGCTACCAGAAACATTTGACACAAGAAAAGCAATTTAAAGGCAATGCAGCCAAATACTAATTGAGTGTATGTAAACTTCTGACCCACTGGGAATGTGATGAAAGAAATGAAAGCTGAAATAAATCATTAGCTCTACTATTATTCTGACATTTCATATTCTTAAAACAAAGTGGTGATCCTAACTGACCTAAGACAGGGAATTTTTACTAGGATTGAATGTCAGGAATTGTGAAAAACGTAGTTTCAATATATTTAGCATAGGTGTATGTAAACTTCCGACTTGAACTGTATATAATTATACAGACTCTAACATTACTCGTTCTGATATTTCTTTATATTTGGGGATTCGTATGTATTGTTTTCTATTGTTAGGCAATACCGCACTGTTGGAGCTAGAAACATAAGCATTTCACTGCAGCTGCGATAACATCTGCTAAATACTGTATTTGATTTGATTTGACACATGGTCAACATAGTCTATCTGTGACTGTTTTTCTTGGGACTGCTACTAGCTTTCAATGCTTTCCTTGTCACGCTATCTTGCTTCTCCCTCAGCTCCTTGTCTGTCTGTCTCACTACTGCTGTGAAGGTTGCTCCTTGCCTCACTACTTATGTGAATGCCTCTCCTTGTCTTGCTACTGCTGTGAAGGTCTCACTTTTTCCCATTACTGATGTGAAGGTCTCTCCTTGTCTCACTACTGCTGTAAAAGTATCTTCTTGTCTCACTACTGCTGTGAAGGTCTCTCCTTGTCTCACTACTGCTGTGAAGATCTCTCCTTGCCTCACTACTTACGTGAAATCTTCTCCTTGTCTTACTACTGCTGCAAAGGACTCTCCTTTTCTCATTACTGATGTGAAGATATTTCATTGTCTCACTACTGCAGTGAAGATCTCCCCTTTTCTTGCTACTGCTGTGAAGGTCTCTCCTTTTCCCATTACTGCGGTGAAGGTCTCTCCTTTCCCATTACTGATGTGAAGGTCTCTCCTGGTCTCACTACTGCTGTGAAGCTCTCTCCTTGTCTCACTACTGCTGTGAAGATCTCTCTTTGTCTCACTGCTGATGTGAAGGCCCCTCCTTGTCTCACTACTGCTGTGAAGGTCTCTCATTGTCACACTACTGCTGTGAAGGTCTCTCCTTGTCTCAATACTTATGTGAAGCTCTCTCCATTGTCTAACTACTGCTGTGAAGGTCTCTCCTTGTCTCACTACCTATGTGACGGTCTCTACTTGTCTCACTAGTGCTGTGAATGTCTCTCTTTGTCTCACTACTGCTGTGAAGGTCTCTCTTTGTCTCACTACTTCTGTGATGGCCGCTCCTTGTCTCACTAATTCTGTGAAGGTCTCCCCTTTCTCACTACTTCTATGAAGGTCTCTCCTTGTCTCACTACTGCTGTGAAAGTCTCTCCATGTCTCACTACTGCTGTGAAAGTCTCTGTCTCACTACTGGTGTGAAGGTCTCTCCTTGTCTCACTACTTCTGTGAAAATCTCTCCTTGTCTCACTACTGCTGTGAAGGTCTCTCCTTGTCTCACTACTGCTGTGAAGGTCTCTCCTTGTCTCACTACTGCTGTGAAGATCTCTCTTTGTCTCACTGCTGATGTGAAGGCCCCTCCTTGTCTCACTACTGCTGTGAAGGTCTCTCATTGTCACACTACTGCTGTGAAGGTCTCTCCTTGTCTCAATACTTATGTGAAGCTCTCTCCATTGTCTCACTACTGCTGTGAAGGTCTCTCCTTGTCTCACTACCTATGTGACGGTCTCTACTTGTCTCACTAGTGCTGTGAATGTCTCTCTTTGTCTCACTACTGCTGTGAAGGTCTCTCTTTGTCTCACTACTTCTGTGATGGCCGCTCCTTGTCTCACTAATTCTGTGAAGGTCTCCCCTTTCTCACTACTTCTATGAAGGTCTCTCCTTGTCTCACTACTGCTGTGAAAGTCTCTCCATGTCTCACTACTGCTGTGAAAGTCTCTGTCTCACTACTGGTGTGAAGGTCTCTCCTTGTCTCACTACTTCTGTGAAAATCTCTCCTTGTCTCACTACTGCTGTGAAGGTCTCTCCTTGTCTCACTACTGCTGTGAAGGTCTCTCCTTGTCTCACTACTGCTGTGAAGGTCTCTCCTTCTCCCACCACTCATAGTCTGCCTGTTACTGTCTTTCCCTAGACTGATCCTAGCCATCCTTCCTCCCTCTTCTTCTTTACTTCTAGTCTAAACTGATCCTAGCCGTCCTTCTCCCTCATCGTATTTACTTCTAGTCTGAACTGATCCTAGCCTTCCTTCCTTCCTCCCTCTTCTTCTTTACTTCTAGTCTGGACTGATCCCAGCCGTTCTTCCTCCCTCTTCTTCTTTACTTCTAGTCTGGACTGATCCTAGCCTTCCTTCCTCCCTATTCTTCTTTACTTCTAGTCTGGACTCATCCCAGCCGTTCTTCCAGCCTCATCTTCTTCTTCTCCACTTCTACTCTGTCTGTTTTTGTTATTCCATCTCTCTGCTCCTAGCTTGCATATCCCTTCTCAGCTTGGTATGGCTTGGCTCAGCCCTAGACCAGTAGCTGTGAAATATGTCTTTACCAACACTGCCAGTCATACCCACTCTGCAGTCTCCCCAAAGCATTCATTTTAACGCTTCAGAATCATCCCTCTTCTAAACTTCCCATTCGTGAAGAAACAGAAATGTAAACTCACTCCTCAGCCAGAAGTACAACAACATTACTCTATATCAGCCAATATACTGTAGTATCAGCCAGTATACTGTAGTATCAGCCAGTATACTGTAGTACCAGCCGGTATACTGTAGTATCAGCCAGTATAATATAGTATCAACCAGTATACAGTCGTATCAGCCAGCTATGGGAAGGTAACCACAGAGATATACAGTAGTATCAGCCTGTATACAGTAATATCAGCCAGCTATGGGAAGGTAACCACAGAGATGTACAGCAGTATCAGCCAGACCAGAAAGGTAACCACAGAGATATACAGTAGTATCACCTAGTATACTGTAGTATCAGCCAGCTACAGGAAGGTAACCACAGAGATATACAGTAGTACCAGCTAGTATACAGTAGTTTCAGCCAGCTACAGGAAGGTAACCACAGAGATATACAGTAGTATCAGCTAGTATACAGTAGTATCAGCCAGCAACAGGAAAGTAACCACAGAGATATACAGTAGTATCAGCCTGTATACAGTAGTATCAGCCAGCTACAGGAAGGTAACCACAGAGATATACAGTAGTATCAGCCTGTATACAGTAGTATCAGCCAGCTACAGGAAGGTAACCACAGAGATATACAGCACTATTAGCCTGTATACTGTACTATCAGCCAGTATACTGTAGTATCAGCCAGCTACAGGAAGGTAACCACAGAAATATTCAGTAGTATCAGCCTGTATACTGTAGTATCAGCCAGTATACTGTAGTATCAGCCAGCTACAGGAGATATTCAGTAGTATTAGCCTGTATACTGTAGTATCAGCCAGTATACTTTAGTATCAGCCAGTATACTGTAGTATCAGCCAGCTACAGGAAGGTAACCACAGAAATATTCAGTAGTATTAGCCTGTATACTGTAGCATCAGCCAGTATACTGTAGTATCAGCCAGCTACAGGAAGGTAACCACAGAGATATTCAGTAGTATTAGCCTGTATACTGTAGTATCAGCCAGCTACAGGAGATATTCAGTAGTATTAGCCGGTATACTGTAGTATCAGCCAGTATACTGTAGTATCAGCCAGCTACAGGAGATATTCAGTAGTATTAGCCAGTATACTGTAGTATCAGCCAGCTAAAGGAGATATTCAGTAGTATTAGCCTGTATACTGTAGTATCAGCCAGTATACTGTAGTATCAGCCAGCTACAGGAGATATTCAGTAGTATTAGCCTGTATACTGTAGTATCAGCCAGCTACAGGAGATATTCAGTAGTATCAGCCTGTATACTGTAGTATCAGCCAGCTACAGGAGATATTCAGTAGAATTAGCCTATATACTGTAGTATCAGCCAGTATACTGTAGTATCAGCCAGCTACAGGAGATATTCAGTAGTATTAGCCTGTATACTGTAGTATCAGCCAGCTACAGGAAGGTAACCACAGAGATATTCAGTAGTATCAGCCTGTATACTGTAGTATCAGCCAGCTACAGGAGATATTCAGTAGTATTAGCCTGTATACTGTAGCATACAGGAATGGTAACAGTAACTGAAACCCTGGTTTAAGGAACTGCATTTCACTGCTTAAATATGCTATTGTGTTCTCATTCGTATTGTGACTGAGATTGGTGGACTCTTGCTCTCTTGCTTCCTCTCTCTTTCTCTATTTCTTTTTCTCACACACACTCAGTATCTTTTTTCCCCTGTATATTTCTGTCTCTCTTCCTATCACTCACCCTGTCTATCTCTCCCTCACTCTTTCTGTAGCTCTCTCTCTCTCTCTCTGTCCCTCTCTGTCCCTCTCGAGTGACATTTTGTGATAGATGTCAAACCACGTCTGCCCGGAGCAGAGCGGTGGGGGAGAGAGGGACAGAGAGAGAGAGACATAGCTCTTTAGCCATATTTCCTTTAACAACCTGCCATGGAATCGATGTCCATGCAGCACAGCCGCAAGCACAAACAAGCAGCTTTTAAACCAAAAGGGAAAAATGAATTACTCAACCATATAGAGAAACAGATAGTAGAAAACATACCATTATCATCAAACTCAGCATCTCAGCAGTCACATTAGTACATTTAGTACATTTATCTCCTCTATTTTTGGAACACAGGTGTTAGAAAAGCCAGTGAATAGGCTCCAGCTCTCTCTCTCTTACCTGTCTCTGTGGTGGGCACTCTCTCTCCCTCCGCCGGCTCTAGCCCCTGTCTCTTCTAAACAACCATGCCCTCCTATTTGGGCTTGCTGATGACAAACAGATCAGACTAGTGTCTGGTTCAGGTTCAGGTAGCGATGTTGGGGGAATCAGAATCAGGCGGTCCTCCCAGTAAGCTGGCAAGCGAAACGGCTCTCCACAGCTCTCCCTCTCTCCCAGGTCATCT
Organism: Oncorhynchus mykiss; assembly: GCF_013265735.2. Lineage (NCBI taxonomy): Eukaryota > Metazoa > Chordata > Actinopteri > Salmoniformes > Salmonidae > Oncorhynchus > Oncorhynchus mykiss. The sequence continues at coordinate 32,044,276 of NC_048578.1, read as the reverse complement.
CAGCCAGCCCCTTTCGGCAGCAGTGACAGAGGCATACAGCGAGCAGAGAGCGGTAGGGGAAGGGACGAGGTGTTTAACGCCAGGAACACCTCCTATACATTTCAGGCTGCAGCCGGTGGTAGGTGGAGGATGTGGATGCTCTGAATAAGACTCACCGCTTGGCCACTCATGTGGAGTTTCCTCTGGCTCTCGTAGTCTCCCTCTGTGCCGGCTCTTCTCTGCCTGTCTGTCTGTCTGCTTGCCTTCCTGTCTCTTACTGAGACCGCTGCTTGTGGCTGCGATGCAGAGGCTGAGTGAGAGATAGCGTGCGCACAGGAGAGGAAGCAAGAGCACGGGCAGGGAGAGCAGGAAAGACAGAGCGAGAGGGAGAGAGGGAGATAGAGAGAAAGGGAAATATATAGGGAGCAAGAGAGAGCATTGTATCCTGCTCTATCGACATCAGTCAATCAGGAAATTAGTCAGTCATAACCAGAAGTGTGTGTGGTGTGTGTGTGTGTGTGTGTGTGTGTGTGTGTGTGTGTGTGTGTGTGTGTGTGTGTGTGTGTGTGTGTGTGTGTGTGTGTAACTCTGTACATGTAATATAACTGTGATGTCCCTGTCCACCTTACAGTCCTGGACAGGTTTGCCCATACAGCCTTATACCCAGCCTCACACTCAGAGAGCACCCATCTTATGGCCTACTGTTCCTCAGGGCTGTCAGTATATGATGATATGTTACGAATTGCAATTCGTACAACAGGGCTCATCACCTAGATTCAGCCGCTCTTCTTGAGCGGATGGTCAGGGGGCCGAAACATTTTTACTACCAATCATTTGTAGACTGCAGGAATACTTGGGAACAGATTTACAAAATTAAAATCAGTTTCAGCTGATATCCTGGTGTTTTTACAGTCTTCTTTGTCCAATAACAAAAATAAAGAATTCAACAACAACAAAAATTATCAGAAAACTTGGGGGGGCCAAATAAAACCACCAGCCTGCTCCCTCTCCCACTGCCCTTGGGGAATATACCTCACACCGAGAGGAGAGGAGAGGAGAGGAGAGGAGAGGAGAGGAGAGGAGAGGGGGCTCCTGCAGTGTGGCAGTCCTCCATAAAGCCTACAGGCGGGTGGGGGTCATTTGACTGCAGAGAGAGGAGAGCGAAGGGGAGAGGGAGAGAGAGAGAGAGAGTGTGTGTGTGTGTGTGTGAGAGAGAGAGAGAGAGAGAGAGAGAGAGAGAGAGAGAGAGAGAGAGAGAGAGGGAGGGAGAGAGAGAAGTGCTAAGGATTGTGATGTAGGGAGTGAGGGCAATTAAGAGAGAGAGAGAGAGAGAGAGAGAGAGGGGGGGGGGGGGGGGGGGTGTTTAGTATGCAGCCCATGCTCCCTGGTCCTTCAACACACCAGAATACATCATATCTCTCTACATATCAGATCTCTCTATATCAGATATCTCTACATGTCAGATCGCTCTATATCTCACTAACTCTCTTCCTTTCTCCCCCTCCCTGTCTCTCTCTTTCCCTCCTCCATGTGTGTGCTGAATGAGATGGTTCTGCTGTCAGTCTGAAGGAAGGAAGGAAGGAAGGAAGGAAGGAAGGAAGGAAAAGGAAGGAGAAAATAGTAGAAGATGGGAGGAATAAAGAAAGATTGAGTGAATGAAAGATGTGAGGAAGGGAGAAATGGATGACAGTTACCAGGGTGATCCCTTTCTGAGATATTTGTTGTCACTCACTCACTCAGCTTGACAGCATGAACATGTCTCATGTCTCGCGACCATTCACAAAGCCTTGAGATAAAATTCCTGTGTGTCTCAAACATTGATTTGACATACACATGCTCCAGACATACTGATAACGTATCATTTCATGTATGCAACACACGTGTCTCAGGCACCACAATGACATTATGTTTACATTTCCCTCAAACATTCAGATGACCCTATCTGTTTATCTGATTTACAGGCTGAGCATGTTTGTGGAAATATACGTGTCGATCTGAACATTGTTTGTGTGTCTCAGACAGATGGAATCATTAAGAATAGAAGGCATACTCTCTGTCTGGGCTCCATACCTGCAGACAGTCTGCATTCCCACACATGTTTTTATTTTACCTTTATTTAAGTAGGCAAGTCAGTTAAGAACAAATTCTTATTTTCAACGACGGCCTAGGAACAGGGGCAGAATGACAGATTTGTACCTTGTCAGCTCGGGGATATGAACTTGCAACCTTTCGGTTACTAGTCCAACGCTCTAACCACTAGGCTACCCTGCCGCAGACATAGGGGCACACACAGGGGCACACACAGGGGCTAACATAGAGGCACACACACAGGGGCAAGCACATTTGGCACATGTGATTCAAGGATACTGATAAACAGATAACATAATTATCACAGAGACATTACTGTGCAGCCCTCTTCATCGACCTGGCCAAGGCTTTCGACTCTGTCAATCACAACATTCTTATTGGCAGACTCGACAGCCTTGGTTTCTCAAATGATTGCCTCGCCTGGTTCACCAACTACTTCTCTGATAGAGTTCAGTGTGTCAAATCGGAGGGCCTGTTGTGCGGACCTCTGGCAGTTTCTATGGGGGTGCCACAGGGTTCAATTCTCTGGGCGACTCTCTTTTCTGTATACATCAATGATGTTGCTCTTGCAGCTGGTGATTCTCTGATCCACCTCTAAGCAGACGACACCATTCTGTATACTTCTGGCCCCTCTTTGGACACTGTGTTAACTAACCTCCAGACGAGCTTCAATGCCACAACTCTCCTTCTGTGGCCTCCAACTGCTCTTAAACGCAAGTAAAACTAAATGCATGCTATTCAATCGATCACTGCCCGCACCTGCCCGCCCGTCCAGCATCACTACTCTGGACGGCTCTGACTTAGAATATGTGGACAACTACACATATCTGGGTGTCTGGTTAGACTGTAAACTCTCCTTCCAGACTCACATTAAGCATCTCCAATCCAAAATTAAATCTAGAATCGGCTTCCTATATCACAAAACTAAGCATCCTTCACTCATGCTGCCAAACATACCCTCGTAAAACTGACCATCCTACCAATCCTCGACTTCGGTGATGTCATCTATAAAATAGCCTCCAACACTCTACTCAACAAATGGTATGCAGTCTATCACAGTGCCATCCGTTTTGTCACCAAAGCCCCATACATTACCCACCATTGCGACCTGTACGCTCTCGTTGGTTGGCCCTCGCTTCATACTCGTCGCCAAACCCACTGGCTCCAGGTTATCTACAAGTCTCTGCTAGGTAAAGCCCCGCCTTATCTCAGCTTACTGGTCACCATAGCAACACCCACTCGTATCACCCGCTCCAGCAGGTATATCTCACTGGTCACCCCCAAAGCCAATTCCTCCTTTGGTCGTCTTTCCTTCCAGTTCTCTGCTGCCTATGACTGGAACGAACTGCAAAAATCTCTAAAACTGGAGACTCATGTCTCCCTCACTAACTTTAAGCATCAGCTGTCAGAGCAGCTCACAGATCACTGCACCTGTACATAGCCCATCTGCAAACAGCCCATCTATCTACTTATCCCCATACTGTATTTATTTATTTATTTATCTTGGTCCTTTGCACCCCAGTATGCCTACTTGCACATTCATCCTCTGCCAATCTACCATTCCAGTGTTTAATTGCTATATTGTAATTACTTCGCCACCATGGCCGATTTATTTCCTTAACTTACCTCATTTGCACTCACTGTATATAGACTTTTTGTTTTCTTTTGTTCTACTGTATGTTTTGTTTACTCCATGTGTAACTCTGTGTCGTTGTATGTGTCGAACTGCTTTGCTTTATCTTGGCCAGGCCGCAATTGTAAATGAGAACTTGTTCTCAGCTAGCCTACCTGGTTAAATAAAGGTGTTCTCAACTAGCCTACCTGGTTAAATAAAGGTGTTCTCAACTAGCCTACCTGGTTAAATAAAGGTGTTCTCAACTAGCCTACCTGGTTAAATAAAGGTGTTCTCAACTAGCCTACCTGGTTAAATAAAGGTGTTCTCAACTAGCCTACCTGGTTAAATAAAGGTGTTCTCAACTAGCCTACCTGGTTAAATAAAGGTGTTCTCAACTAGCCTACCTGGTTAAATAAAGGTGTTCTCAACTAGCCTACCTGGTTAAATAAAGGTGTTCTCAACTAGCCTACCTGGTTAAATAAAGGTGTTCTCAACTAGCCTACCTGGTTAAATAAAGGTGTTCTCAGCTAGCCTACCTGGTTAAATAAAGGTGTTCTCAGCTAGCCTACCTGGTTAAATAAAGGTGTTCTCAACTAGCCTACCTGGTTAAATAAAGGTGTTCTCAGCTAGCCTACCTAGTTAAATAAAGGAGTTCTCAGCTAGCCTACCTGGTTAAATAAAGGTGTTCTCAGCTAGCCTACCTGGTTAAATAAAGGTGTTCTCAACTAGCCTACCTGGTTAAATAAAGGTGTTCTCAACTAGCCTACCTGGTTAAATAAAGGTGTTCTCAGCTAGCCTACCTGGTTAAATAAAGGTGTTCTCAGCTAGCCTACCTGGTTAAATAAAGGTGTTCTCAGCTAGCCTACCTGGTTAAATAAAGGTGTTCTCAACTAGCCTACCTGGTTAAATAAAGGTGTTCTCAGCTAGCCTACCTGGTTAAATAAAGGTGTTCTCAGCTAGCCTACCTGGTTAAATAAAGGTGTTCTCAACTAGCCTACCTGGTTAAATAAAGGTGTTCTCAACTAGTCTACCTGGTTAAATAAAGGTGTTCTCAACTAGCCTACCTGGTTAAATAAAGGTGTTCTCAGCTAGCCTACCTGGTTAAATAAAGGTGTTCTCAACTAGCCTACCTGGTTAAATAAAGGTGTTCTCAGCTAGCCTACCTGGTTAAATAAAGGTGTTCTCAGCTAGCCTACCTGGTTAAATAAAGGTGTTCTCAGCTAGCCTACCTGGTTAAATAAAGGTGTTCTCAACTAGCCTACCTGGTTAAATAAAGGTGTTCTCAACTAGCCTACCTGGTTAAATAAAGGTGTTCTCAACTAGCCTACCTGGTTAAATAAAGGTGTTCTCAGCTAGCCTACCTGGTTAAATAAAGGTGTTCTCAGCTAGCCTACCTGGTTAAATAAAGGTGTTCTCAGCTAGCCTACCTGGTTAAATAAAGGTGTTCTCAGCTAGCCTACCTGGTTAAATAAAGGTGTTCTCAACTAGCCTACCTGGTTAAATAAAGGTGTTCTCAACTAGCCTACCTGGTTAAATAAAGGTGTTCTCAGCTAGCCTACCTGGTTAAATAAAGGTGTTCTCAGCTAGCCTACCTGGTTAAATAAAGGTGTTCTCAGCTAGCCTACCTGGTTAAATAAAGGTGTTCTCAACTAGCCTACCTGGTTAAATAAAGGTGTTCTCAGCTAGCCTACCTGGTTAAATAAAGGTGTTCTCAACTAGCCTACCTGGTTAAATAAAGGTGTTCTCAACTAGCCTACCTGGTTAAATAAAGGTGTTCTCAACTAGCCTACCTGGTTAAATAAAGGTGTTCTCAACTAGCCTACCTGGTTAAATAAAGGTGTTCTCAGCTAGCCTACCTGGTTAAATAAAGGTGTTCTCAGCTAGCCTACCTGGTTAAATAAAGGTGTTCTCAGCTAGCCTACCTGGTTAAATAAAGGTGTTCTCAACTAGCCTACCTGGTTAAATAAAGGTGTTCTCAACTAGCCTACCTGGTTAAATAAAGGTGTTCTCAACTAGCCTACCTGGTTAAATAAAGGTGTTCTCAGCTAGCCTACCTGGTTAAATAAAGGTGTTCTCAACTAGCCTACCTGGTTAAATAAAGGTGTTCTCAACTAGCCTACCTGGTTAAATAAAGGTGTTCTCAACTAGCCTACCTGGTTAAATAAAGGTGTTCTCAACTAGCCTACCTGGTTAAATAAAGGTGTTCTCAACTAGCCTACCTGGTTAAATAAAGGTGTTCTCAACTAGCCTACCTGGTTAAATAAAGGTGTTCTCAACTAGCCTACCTGGTTAAATAAAGGTGTTCTCAACTAGCCTACCTGGTTAAATAAAGGTGTTCTCAACTAGCCTACCTGGTTAAATAAAGGTGTTCTCAACTAGCCTACCTGGTTAAATAAAGGTGTTCTCAGCTAGCCTACCTGGTTAAATAAAGGTGTTCTCAACTAGCCTACCTGGTTAAATAAAGGTGTTCTCAACTAGCCTACCTGGTTAAATAAAGGTGTTCTCAGCTAGCCTACCTGGTTAAATAAAGGTGTTCTCAGCTAGCCTACCTGGTTAAATAAAGGTGTTCTCAACTAGCCTACCTGGTTAAATAAAGGTGTTCTCAACTAGCCTACCTGGTTAAATAAAGGTGTTCTCAACTAGCCTACCTGGTTAAATAAAGGTGTTCTCAGCTAGCCTACCTTTGTTAAATAAAGGTGTTCTCAACTAGCCTACCTGGTTAAATAAAGGTGTTCTCAACTAGCCTACCTGGTTAAATAAAGGTGTTCTCAACTAGCCTACCTGGTTAAATAAAGGTGTTCTCAGCTAGCCTACCTGGTTAAATAAAGGTGTTCTCAACTAGCCTACCTGGTTAAATAAAGGTGTTCTCAACTAGCCTACCTGGTTAAATAAAGGTGTTCTCAACTAGCCTACCTGGTTAAATAAAGGTGTTCTCAGCTAGCCTACCTGGTTAAATAAAGGTGTTCTCAGCTAGCCTACCTGGTTAAATAAAGGTGTTCTCAACTAGCCTACCTGGTTAAATAAAGGTGTTCTCAACTAGCCTACCTGGTTAAATAAAGGTGTTCTCAACTAGCCTACCTGGTTAAATAAAGGTGTTCTCAGCTAGCCTACCTGGTTAAATAAAGGTGTTCTCAACTAGCCTACCTGGTTAAATAAAGGTGTTCTCAACTAGCCTACCTGGTTAAATAAAGGTGTTCTCAGCTAGCCTACCTGGTTAAATAAAGGTGTTCTCAGCTAGCCTACCTGGTTAAATAAAGGTGTTCTCAACTAGCCTACCTGGTTAAATAAAGGTGTTCTCAACTAGCCTACCTGGTTAAATAAAGGTGTTCTCAGCTAGCCTACCTGGTTAAATAAAGGTGTTCTCAACTAGCCTACCTGGTTAAATAAAGGTGTTCTCAACTAGCCTACCTGGTTAAATAAAGGTGTTCTCAACTAGCCTACCAGGTTAAATAAAGGTGTTCTCAACTAGCCTACCTGGTTAAATAAAGGTGTTCTCAACTAGCCTACCTGGTTAAATAAAGGTGTTCTCAGCTAGCCTACCTGGTTAAATAAAGGTGTTCTCAACTAGCCTACCTGGTTAAATAAAGGTGTTCTCAACTAGCCTACCTGGTTAAATAAAGGTGTTCTCAGCTAGCCTACCTGGTTAAATAAAGGTGTTCTCAACTAGCCTACCTGGTTAAATAAAGGTGTTCTCAGCTAGCCTACCTGGTTAAATAAAGGTGTTCTCAGCTAGCCTACCTGGTTAAATAAAGGTGTTCTCAACTAGCCTACCTGGTTAAATAAAGGTGTTCTCAGCTAGCCTACCTGGTTAAATAAAGGTGTTCTCAACTAGCCTACCTGGTTAAATAAAGGTGTTCTCAACTAGCCTACCTGGTTAAATAAAGGTGTTCTCAACTTGCCTACCTGGTTAAATAAAGGTGAAATAAAAAAATACAAAATAAATATATATAACATATACACTACCGTTTGGGGTCACTTAGAAATGTCCTTGTTTTCAAAGAAAGAAAGCAATTTTTTGTACATTAAAATTACATCAAATTGATCAGAAATGCAGTGTAGACATTGTTAATGTTGTAAATGACTATTGTAGCTGGGAACGGCAGATTTTTTATGGAATATCGACACAGGCGTACAAAGGCCCATTATCAGCAACCATCACTGCTGTGTTCCAATGGCACGTTGTGTTAGTACATTAGAGTATTTAGTTTGAAAAACAGCCTCACAAGTCCTCATCTGGCAGCTTCATTAAATAGTACCCGCAAAACACCAGTCTCAACGTCAACAGTGAAGAGGCGACTCCGGGATGCTGGCCTTCTAAGCAGAGTTGCAAAGAAAAATCCATATCTCAGACTGGCCAATAAAAACAAAAGATTAAGATGGGCAAAATAACACAGACACTGGACAAAGGAACTCTGTCTAGAAGGCCAGCATCCCGGAGTCCCCTCTTCACCGTTGACGTTGAGACTGGACAGAGGAACTCTGTCTAGAAGGCCAGCATCCCGGAGTCGCCTCTTCACCGTTGACGTTGAGACTGGACAGAGGAACTCTGTCTAGAAGGCCAGCATCCCGGAGTCCCCTCTTCACCGTTGACGTTGAGACTGGACAGAGGAACTCTGTCTAGAAGGCCAGCATCCCGGAGTCCACTCTTCACCGTTGACGTTGAGACTGGACAGAGGAACTCTGTCTAGAAGGCCAGCATCCCGGAGTCCCCTCTTCACCGTTGACTTTGAGACTGGACAGAGGAACTCTGTCTAGAAGGCCAGCATCCCGGAGTCCCCTCTTCACCGTTGACTTTGAGACTGGACAGAGGAACTCTAAAAAAAAAAAAATATTTTTTTTAAAAAAAACAAGCTAATTTCTAAGTGCCCACAAACTTTTGAACAGTAGTGTATATATATACACACATGATATCAAACACAATCTCTCCATATTCCATATTCCATTTTCTCTCCATAGAGGATTCTGTGCATCGTATGATGTATTTTACATAATCATGATGGTGTGGCCAGTGACACTTTGTGGCCAGTGACAATATCTTGAAAACTTGACTGCTGACATGCAACACATTTTGGGACTTGTGGACTAATGAAAAAAATACCAAAAGAGAGTTTTTTCTTGGGGTTTCCATCTAAGAGGCAGTGCAGCTTAAAGGAACCTTCACCAAATGGTTGCACAGAGCTGCAGCATTCACCTAAAGCTCAGCCAAGTCAAGTGTGTAAGCAGAGGTCAGCTCATCTGAGACCAGGCCTGTAATCAACCATTAGATTAGTCTCTAAGAGAAAGCTAGAACAGGGGAAGAACCCGAGGTAGAGATAGAGGCAGTGAGGTAGAGGAGACTGTAGTGTGAGGGGAAGAGGTAGAGATAGTGAGGTAGAGGAGACTGTAGAGTGTGAGGGGTAGAGGTAGAGGTAGAGGAAGTGAGGTAGAGATAGAGGAGTCTGAAGAGTGTGAGAGGTAGAGGTAGAGGAGACTGTAGAGTGTGAGGGATAGAGGTAGAGGAAGTGAGGTAGAGGAGACTGTAGAGTGTGAGGGGTAGAGGTAGGGATATTGAGGTAGAGGAGACTGTAGAGTGTGAGGGGTAGAGGTAGAAATAGTGATGTAGAGGAAACTGTAGTGTGTGAGGGGTATAGGTAGAGATAGTGAGGTCGTGAGGTAGAGGAGACTGTATAGTGTGGGGGGTAGAGGTAGAGGAAGTGAGGTAGAGGAGACTGTAGTGTGAGGGGTAGAGGTAGAGGTAGAGGAAGTGAGGTAGAGGAGACTGTAGTGTGTGAGGGGTAGAGGTAGAGGAAGTGAGGTAGAGGAGAGTAGTGTGTGAGGGGTAGAGGTAGAGGAAGTGAGGTAGAGGAGACTGTAGTGTGTGAGGGGTAGAGGTAGAGGTAGTGAGGTAGACTGTAGAGTGCGCGGGTAGATGTGGAGATAGAGATAGAGGTGGTGAGGTAGAGGTGGAGGAGCCTGTAGTGTGAGGGGGAGAGGTAGTGAGGTAGAGGAGGCTGTAGTGTGAGAGGTAGGTAGCTAGTGAGGTAGAGGAGACTGTGCCTCGTGTAACTAGAGAGGAAAATGGTTAGAGCATTTGCGTTTGATGTCGACAGAGCCCTAAGAGATGGTATTTCCCTCTCACCACTGGCTGGAAGACCGTGGCATAGCTTACGCCATACGCAACCTCAAACACACATAAACAAAGGCACGCACACACAGACACAGACACACACACATATTATGAACGTAACTATGCCCACACACACACACACACACACACACACACACACACACACACACACGCACACACACACACACACAGACGCTATCCGAAGCGGTGCAGCCAACAGGTTTCTCCACGCATCGCGCAGACAGGAAAAAACATCTTTCTGGTAAAAAGAGGGGCGGGGGCGTATGCCTTATGACTAACGTGACATGGTGCGATGAAAGAAACATACAGGAACTCAAATCCTTCTGTTCACCTGATTTAGAATTCCTCACAATCAAATGTAGACCGCATTATCTACCAAGAGAATTCTCTTCGATTATAATCACAGCCGTATATATCCCCACCCAAGCAGACACATCGATGGCTCTGAACGAACTTTATTTAACTCTCTGCAAACTGGAAACAATTTATCCGGAGGCTGCATTCATTGTAGCTGGGGATTTTAACAAGGCTAATCTGAAAACAAGACTCCCCAAATTTTATCAGCATATCGATTGCGCAACCAGGGGAGGAAAGACCTTGGACCATTGTTACTCTAACTTCCGCGACGCATATAAGGCCCTGCCCCGCCCCCCTTTCGGAAAAGCTGACCACGACTCCATTTTGTTGATCCCTGCCTACAGACAGAAACTAAAACAAGAGGCTCCCACGCTGAGGTCTGTCCAACGCTGGTCCGACCAAGCTGACTCCACACTCCAAGACTGCTTCCATCACGTGGACTGGGAGATGTTTCGTATTGCGTCAGATAACAACATTGACGAATACGCTGATTCGGTGTGCGAGTTCATTAGAACGTGCGTTGAAGATGTCGTTCCCATAGCAATGATTAAAACATTCCCTAACCAGAAACCGTGGATTGATGGCAGCATTCGTGTGAAACTGAAAGCGCGAACCACTGCTTTTAATCAGGGCAAGGTGTCTGGTAACATGACCGAATACAAACAGTGCAGCTATTCCCTCCGCAAGGCTATCAAACAAGCTAAGCGCCAGTACAGAGACAAAGTAGAATCTCAATTCAACGGCTCAGACACAAGAGGCATGTGGCAGGGTCTACAGTCAATCACGGACTACAGGAAGAAACCCAGCCCAGTCACGGACCAGGATGTCTTGCTCCCAGGCAGACTAAATAACTTTTTTGCCCGCTTTGAGGACAATACAGTGCCACTGACACGGCCTGCAACGAAAACATGCGGTCTCTCCTTCACTGCAGCCGAGGTGAGTAAGACATTTAAACGTGTTAACCCTCGCAAGGCTGCAGGCCCAGATGGCATCCCCAGCCGCGCCCTCAGAGCATGCGCAGACCAGCTGGCCGGTGTGTTTACGGACATATTCAATCAATCCCTATACCAGTCTGCTGTTCCCACATGCTTCAAGAGGGCCACCATTGTTCCTGTTCCCAAGGAAGCTAAGGTAACTGAGCTAAATGACTACCGCCCCGTAGCACTCACATCCGTCATCATGAAGTGCTTTGAGAGACTAGTCAAGGACCATATCACCTCCACCCTACCTGACACCCTAGACCCACTCCAATTTGCTTACCGCCCAAATAGGTCCACAGACGATGCAATCTCAACCACACTGCACACTGCCCTAACCCATCTGGACAAGAGGAATACCTATGTGAGAATGCTGTTCATCGACTACAGCTCGGCATTCAACACCATAGTACCCTCCAAGCTCGTCATCAAGCTCGAGACCCTGGGTCTCGACCCCGCCCTGTGCAACTGGGTACTGGACTTCCTGACGGGCCGCCCCCAGGTGGTGAGGGTAGGCAACAACATCTCCTCCCCGCTGATCCTCAACACTGGGGCCCCACAAGGTTGCGTTCTGAGCCCTCTCCTGTACTCCCTGTTCACCCACGACTGCGTGGCCGCGCACGCCTCCAACTCAATCATCAAGTTTGCGGACAACACAACAGTGGTAGGCTTGATTACCAACAACGATGAGACGGCCTACAGGGAGGAGGTGAGGGCCCTCGGAGTGTGGTGTCAGGAAAACAACCTCACACTCAACGTCAACAAAACTAAGGAGATGATTGTGGACTTCAGGAAACAGCAGAGGGAACACCCCCCTATCCACATCGATGGAACAGTAGTGGAGAGGGTAGCAAGTTTTAAGTTCCTCGGCATACACATCACAGACAAACTGAATTGGTCCTCTCACACAGACAGCATCGTGAAGAAGGCGCAGCAGCGCCTCTTCAACCTCAGGAGGCTGAAGAAATTCGGCTTGTCACCAAAAGCACTCACAAACTTCTACAGATGCACAATCGAGAGCATCCTGGCGGGCTGTATCACCGCCTGGTATGGCAACTGCACCGCCCTCAACCGTAAGGCTCTCCAGAGGGTAGTGAGGTCTGCACAACGCATCACCGGGGGCAAACTACCTGCCCTCCAGGACACCTACACCACCCGATGTCACAGGAAGGCCATAAAGATCATCAAGGACATCAACCACCCGAGCCACTGCCTGTTCACCCCGCTATCATCCAGAAGGCGAGGTCAGTACAGGTGCATCAAAGCTGGGACCGAGAGACTGAAAAACAGCTTCTATCTCAAGGCCATCAGACTGTTAAACAGCCACCACTAACACTGAGTGGCTGCTGCCAACACACTGACACTGACTCAACTCCAGCCACTTTAATAATGGGAATTGATGGGAAATGATGTAAATATATCACTAGCCACTTTAAACAATGCTACCTTATATAAATGTTACTTACCCTACATTATTCATCTCATATGCATACGTATATACTGTACTCTATATCATCGACGGTATCCTTATGTAATACATGTATCACTAGCCACTTTATACTATACTATGCCACTTTGTTTACATACTCATCTCATTTGTACATACTGTACCCGATACCATCTACTGTATCTTGCCTATGCTGCTCTGTACCATCACTCATTCATATATCCTTATGTACATATTCTTTATCCCCTTACACTGTGTACAAGACAGTAGTTTTGGAATTGTTAGTTAGATTACTTGTTATTACTGCATTGTCGGAACTAGAAGCACAAGCATTTCGCTACACTCGCATTAACATCTGCTAACCATGTGTATGTGACAAATAAAATTTGATTTGATTTGATTTGATTTGATTTGACACACACACACACACACACACACACACACACACACACACACACACACACACACACACACACACACACACACACACACACACACCCTATGGCCCTGGTCAAAAGTAGTGCACCTGCATAGGGAATAGAGTTTCATTTGGGATGTAACCAGAAACCCACTATACTGACCCAGGTGGAAGACTTTGATCTTTAAAGTGATTCAATAGAAGACAAATGGAAAATCTATACCACAGATCCCACTGTCTGATCCCACTGTCTGATCCTACTGTCTGATTCCTGTGGTTGTTTAGAGGTTAACTGGGTAATTACTATCCCACTGTCTGATCCCACTATCTGATCCCACTGTCTGATCCCACTGTCTGATCCCACTGTCTGATCCCACTGTCTGATCCCACTGTCTGATTCCTGTGGTTGTTAAAGAGGTTAACTGGGTAATTACTATCCCACTGTCTGATCCCACTGTCTGATCCCACTGTCTGATCCCACTGTCTGATCCCACTGTCTGATTCCTGTGGTTGTTTGGAGGCTGGAGAGAGAGGACAGAACACACCCAGCAAACCAAAATGCCTTCTGTGAAAGTTACCAGAACATTTGTTAGGTGGCAGCAAATGTTCTCACAACACAAAAACTGTCCAGTTGTGCTGATGATTATACAATGTTTGTATAAAACATTCTCCTGATGACGTGTGTGTTTTCTTTTTAAACCTGTAAACCTAATAAGAACGTTTGGGGAATGTTTCAGATTTTGTGCAAAACATTTTAGAGGACACAGTTGATTCCTGTGGTTGTGTACAGGGCTTATTGGATTTAATGAATAGGGCTTATTGGATTTAATGAATAGGGCTAATTGGATTTAATGAATAGGGCTTATTGGATTTAATGAATAGGGCTTATTGGATTTAATGAATAGGGCTTATTGGATTTAATGAATAGGGCTAATTGGATTTAATGAATAGGGCGTATTGGATTTAATGAATAGGGCTTATTGGATTTAATGAATAGGGCTTATTGGATTTAATGAATAGGGCTTATTGGATTTAATGAATAGGGCTAATTGGATTTAATGAATAGGGCTTATTGGATTTAATGAATAGGGCTTATTGGATTTAATGAATAGGGCTTATTGGATTTAATGAATAGGGCTTATTAGATTTAATGAATAGGGCTTATTGGATTTAATGAATAGGGCTAATTGGATTTAATGAATAGGGCTTATTGGATTTAATGAATAGGGCTTATTGGATTTAATGAATAGGGCTAATTGGATTTAATGAATAGGGCTTATTGGATTTAATGAATAGGGCTTATTGGATTTAATGAATAGGGCTTATTGGATTTAATGAATAGGGCTTATTAGATTTAATGAATAGGGCTTATTGGATTTAATGAATAGGGCTTATTGGATTTAATGAATAGGGCTTATTGGATTTAATGAATAGGGCTTATTAGATTTAATGAATAGGGTTTATTGGATTTAATGAATAGGGCTTATTGGATTTAATGAATAGGGCTTATTGGATTTAATGAATAGGGCTTATTGGATTTAATGAATAGGGCTAATTGGATTTAATGAATAGGGCTTATTGGATTTAATGAATAGGGCTAATTGGATTTAATGAATAGGGCTTATTGGATTTAATGAATAGGGCTTATTGGATGTAATGAATAGGGCATATTGGATTTAATGAATAGGGCTTATTGGATGTAATGAATAGGGCATATTGGATTTAATGAATAGGGCTTATTGGATGTAATGAATAGGGCTTGTTGGATTTAATGAATAGGGCGTATTGGATGTAATGAATAGGGCTTATTGGATTTAATGAATAGGGCTTATTGGATGTAATGAATAGGGCTTATTGGATTTAATGAATAGGGTTAATTGGATTTAATGAATAGGGCTTATTGGATTTAATGAATAGGGCTTATTGGATGTAATGAATAGGGCATATTGGATTTAATGAATAGGGCTTATTGGATGTAATGAATAGGGCATATTGGATTTAATGAATAGGGCTTATTGGATGTAATGAATAGGGCTTGTTGGATTTAATGAATAGGGCGTATTGGATGTAATGAATAGGGCTTATTGGATTTAATGAATAGGGCTTATTGGATGTAATGAATAGGGCTTATTGGATTTAATGAATAGGGTTAATTGGATTTAATGAATAGGGCTTATTGGATTTAATGAATAGGGCTTATTGGATTTAATGAATAGGGGTAATTGGATTTAATGAATAGGGCTTATTGGATTTAATGAATAGGGCTTATTGGATTTAATGAATAGGGCTTATTGGATTTAATGAATAGGGCTTATTGGATTTAATGAATAGGGTTTATTGGATTTAATGAATAGGGCTTATTGGATTTAATGAATGGATTTAATGAATAGGGCTTATTGGATTTAATGAATAGGGCTTATTGGATTTAATGAATAGGGCTTATTGGATTTAATGAATAGGGTTTATTGGATTTAATGAATAGGGCTTATTGGATTTAATGAATGGATGTAATGAATAGGGCTTATTGGATTTAATGAATAGGGCGCATTGGATATAATGAATATGGCTTATTGGATTTAATGAATAGGGCTCATTGGATATAATGAATATGGCTTATTGGATTTAATGAATAGGGCGTATTGGATGTAATGAATAGGGATTATTGGATTTAATGAATAGGGCTTATTGGATGTAATGAATAGGGATTATTGGATTTAATGAATAGGGTTTATTGGATATAATGAATAGGGATTATTGGATTTAATGAATAGGGCTTATTGGATTTAATGAATAGGGCTTATTGGATTTAATGAATAGGGCTTATTGGATTTAATGAATAGGGCTTATTGGGTATAATGAATAGGGCTTATTGGATTTAATGAATAGGGCTAATTAGATTTCATGAATAGGGCTTATTGGATGTAATGAATAGGGTTTATTAGATTTAATGAATAGGGCTTATTGGATTACACCCTTGATCAGCTAGATGCATTGCTTGCTGTTTGGGGTTTTAGGCTGGGTTTCTGTACAGCACTTTGAGACATCGGCTGATGTAAAAAGGGCTTTATAAATACATTTGATTGATAGATACAACTATACTAAATATATTCACGTCACCAAATAATTTATTAAAACACTGTTTTGCAATGAAGGTCTACAGTAGCCTCAACAGCACCATGAGCCTAGCTTCCGTTCTTCTCTGGGTATATGGACTTCAATACATATTCTAGGAGGCGTATGGTTCTCACCCCCTTCCATAGACTTACACAGTAATTATGACTTCCGAAGGACGTCCTATAACCTATAAGAGCTCTTGCAGCATGAACTGACATGTTGTCCACCCAATTAAAAGATCAGAGAATTAATTTAATTTAGTACTAAAATTTGAACTTATAATATGGCTACTAATACTTGGAAAGCTATACAGAGAGAGAGAGAGAGAGAGAGGAGTTAAATTAACAAGAATTTAAGCTTTCTGCCGATAAGACCCTTATATGTACCGACATTTGTTGTTTCTCTAAAATCTGCGATCTTGACATAACACGCTTAATGATTTACAACTGTCCCATTGATGGGACGCGGATCCTTGAAAATGACTTTACTGAAGGAGTACAAAAGGCTGTTTGTATGTGGCTGCTATGAAAGGGAAATGTTTGCACGTGATCAGAGGTGTATTCATTCCGCCGATTCTGTTGAAAAAATTTTGAATGGAAGCAAACGAAACAAAAAGGGAATAAACATACCAACATTTGTCCAATAGAAACTCTCATTTGCAACTTTTGGACTAGATCAGCCAGATGCAGGCAAGTGTTTGCAAGGCGGTATTGAATGTTTACCATACATTTTTTATTGTTTATTTCATTTTTGTTTATTACCTATTTCATTTGCTTTGGCAATGTAAACATATGCTTCCCATGCCAATAAAGCCCCTTAAATTGAAATTGAATTGAGAGCGAGAAAGAGGGATAGAGAGAGGGAGAGGGAGAGGGAGAGAGAGAGAGAGATATGTTGGAAAAATTGCAAGATTATGTTATAATACTTTTATTTCATCAAATGGTTGTGTTATGCAAAAGAAGAGAGTATTAACTATTGTCTCTGTGTTCTACTGAGGATAGGTCTCTGGGAGATAACACTGACATGAGATTTACCATGTCTTTTGGGTGATAAAACCTAAAGAGCATTCCAGAGCATGAGTTAATGTTTCTGTTCTGTACCGTACCAGAGAGAGATGGTTCCAGTTTGGAGTCGGAGGGCCAGACACTGGTCTCTACACAATGAAAACTGTTGACACAGCAGATACTATCTGCTATGTATTATAGGTACCTTTCATACAGATCTTAACCTTGTGACCCATTCTATAGATCTGTTGTTGAAAGCGGTGTATCTTGGTGTATCTTGGCTATAAAAGATCTTTGTACTTTAGTCTCGGCGCTATCAACAAATCATTTGACCGTGAATCGTCGACCAGCCATCATTTTCGTAGAGCACTCAATCTATTCACTTTATATGTGTGAGTTGTATCTACCTGCTCCTTATTAATAAGTGATTAAAGATTTAGTTTAAGTATAACTCAGACTTGTGTGATAAGTTTTTCTCTCCTCATTTGATAGTAAAGAAATGAACCACCACAGAGACAGATTTGTGAGTGTAATGTTTACTGTTCATTTTTTAAATTGTTTATTTCACGTTTGTTTATTATATTTTTCCCTTGCTTTGGCAATGTCAACATATGTTTCCCATGCCAATAAAGCCCCTTAAATTGAAATTGAATTCAGAGACAGAGAGAGAGAGAAGGAGAGGGAGAGGGAGATGGAGGGGGGACTCTAAGGTCCAGAACAGAATTATAATCGATCCCAATCCTTTCCTGTGTTGAAATGTCAGAGCTGAAAGCCATGGTTTTCAGAATTAGTTTTGTAACATTGTGCTAAACTAAAGTGATAAAAGCACGGCTAAGAGGCCTCTCGTCACCTCTCCTCTCAGCTATTGAATGATGGATTTATCCCATCAAAGCTGTCCACATTAACGACCAATGGCTGTGTCCCAAATTCATCAAATGATGATGAATGATGGTGCCGGAGGGGATGTCTGCCGTCTTATTGGCTCTTAAACAACCATTCTATTTAGGTATTTTGTTCGGTTTTTTGCATTGTTTGTAACTTGTTTTGTACATAATGTTGCTGCTACCGTCTCTTATGACCGAATGAAGCTTCTGGATATCAGAACTGCAATTACTCACCTCAGATTAGACAAAGAGTTTTTCTTCAACGAGTCGGACGGAAGGGATATACTACAGACACCCGACCAGGCCCAAATCCCTGTCATTCACAGAAGGAAACAGAGTTTTTGCAGAAAAAAATCAGTGTGCCTTGTGAGGATCAGGTGACGAGTGGCTAATCTACCTTTGCCTTCTGTCCTGCTAGCTAATGTTCAATCGCTGGAAAATAAATGGGACAAACTGAAAGCACGTATATCCTACCAACGGGACATTAAAAACTGTAATATCTTGTGTTTCACCTAGTCGTGGCTGAACAACAACATTAAGAACATACAGCTGGCGGGTTATAGACTCTATCGGCAGGATAGAACACCAGTCTCTGGCAAGACATGGGGCGGGGCCTATGCATGTATGTAAACAACAGCTGGTGCACGATATCTAAGGAAGTCTCAAGGTTTTGCTCACCTGAGGTAGAGTATCTCATGATAAGCTGTAGACCACACTATCTACCTTTTTGAAGCTGTCTACATACCACTACAGACTGATGCTGGCACTAACACCGCACTCAATGAGCTGTATACCGCAATGAGCTGCATATAAGCAGATATGAAAATTATCATCCAGAGGCAGCGCTCCTATTGGCCGGCAACTTTAATGCAGGGAAACTTAAATCAGTTTAACCTAATTTCTATCAGTATGTTAAATGTGCAACCAGAGGGCAAAAAAATTCAAGACCACCTTTACTCCACACACAGAGACGCGTACAAAGCTCTCCCTCACACTTCATTTGGCAAATCTGATCATAATTCTATCCTCCTGATTCCTGCCTACAAGTACAAATTAAAACAGGAAGCACCAGTGACTCGGTCTATAAAAAAGTGGTCAGATGAAACTACAGGACTGTTTTGCTAGCACAGACTGGAACATGTTCAGGGATTCTTCTGATGGCATTGAGGAGTACACCACATCAGTCACTGGCTTTATCAATAAGTGCATCAAGGACATCGTCCCCACAGTGACTGTATGTACATACCCCAACCAGAAGCCATGGTTTACAGGCAACATTCACACTGAGCTAAAGGGTAGAGCTGCCACTTTCAAGTAGCGAGACTCTAAACCGGAAGCTTATAAGAAGTCCCACTATGCCCTCCTCCGAACCATCAATACCGGACTAAGATCGAATCGCACTACACCGGCTCCGACGCTCAGATGTGGCAGGGTTGCAAACTATTACAGAATACAAAGGGAAGCACAGCCGAGAGCTTCCCTAGTGACACAAGCCATACCAAACAAAATATGTGCTCGCGTCAAGCCAAGTAACACTGAAACATGCATGAGAGATTCAGCTGTTCAGCTGAATGATTGTGTGATCACGCTCTCCGCAGTCGATGTGGGTTAGACCTTTATACAGGTCAATATTCACAAGGCTGCAAGGCCAGACGGATTACCAGGACGTGTACTGCGAGCATGCGCTGACCAACTGGCAAGTGTCTTCACTGACATTTTCAACCTCTGACTGTCTGAATCTGTATTACGAACATGTTCCAAGCAGACCACCATAGTCCCTGTGCCCAAGAATACTAAGGTAAACTGTCTAAATGACTGCCGACCTATAGCACTCACGTCTGTAGCCATGAAATGCTGTGAAAGGCTGGTAATGGCTCACATCAACACCATTATCCCAGCATTCCACACTGCCCTTTCACACCTGGACAAAAGGAACACCTATGTGAGAATGCTATTCATTGACTATAGCTTAGCGTTCAACACCATAGTGCCCTCAAAGCAGCCTATACGGAGGAGGTCAGGGACCTGACCGTGTGGTACCAGGACAACAACCTTTCCCTCAATGTGATCAACACAAAGGAGATGATTGTGGACTACATGAAAAGGAGGACCAAGCACTCCCCCATTCTCGTGGAATAGGGCTGTAGTGGAGCATGGGTCCTCAGATCCTCAAAGGGTTTTACAGCTGCACCATCGAGAGCATCCTGACAGGTTGCATTACTGTCTGGTATGGCAACTGCTCAGCCTTCGACCACAAGGCACTGCAGAGGATAGTGCGAACGGCCCAGTACATCACCGGGGTCAAGCTTCCTTCCATCCAGGACCTCTATACCAGGCTGTGTCAGAGGAAGGACCTAAAAATTGTCAAAGACTCCAGCCACCCTAGTCATAGACTGTTCCCTCTGCTACCGCACGGCAAGCGGTACCGGAGCGCCAAGTCTAGGTCCAAGAGGGTTCTAAACAGCTTCTACCCCCAAGACTTCTGAAGCCATAAGCCTTCTGACTTCTGAACTAATCAAATGGCTACCCAGACTATTAGCATTGCCCTCCTCTCTGGAACTCTGCTGCTTCTCTCTGTTATTATCTATGCATAGTCACTTTAATAACTCTACCTACATGTACATATTACCTCAATTACCTCGACTAACCGGTGCCCCCACACATTGACTCTGTACCAGTACCCCCGTATATATCCTCACCATTGTTATTTACTGCTGCTTTTTAATAATGTTATTCTTATCTCTTAGTTTTTTGTTTTGTATTTTCTTAAAACTGCATTGTTGGTTAAGGGCTTGTAAGTAAGCATTCACTGTTGTAATCGGCGCATATGACAAATACAATATGATTTGATTTGAAACAGCAACCTATTCCCTACTGTATTTAGTGCACTTCTTTTCACCATCAATGTTCGAGTCTAGGCCCTCCACGTCCATGGAGAACAGGATGTCCTCCCATTCAAGCCTCTCTCACCTTGGCGATGAAACACTTGGGATGCAACCAATGTAGTTTTCCCATCTCTTTTTTTCACCCAGTGCCCAGTCATTGTATCAAGGACTTGGCTGCTATTGTCATGGGGATAGTGCTAAAAATAGAGCTTAGATCCTAGCCAATCAAAGACCAAGGAGCAGACTGACAGAGAGGGTGTACTGTAAAGACTGATGGAGCTATGGACTCCAAGGGCCAAGATCACAGACACATACACAGACATAGAACACAGAACACAGAAATAGAACAATTGGTTATGAGCCCGGAAAACGTCAGTCACCCACTCTGAAGCCATTATTATGGTAATTGGCTAATTATTAGCCATTTCCTAGTCACATGCAAACTGCTTGCTCGCTGCTTGAAGAACCATTCGTTAGCTACACGTTAGCCTACTGCTAAGCACTTTCCAACTGCTTGATAGCTGCTTGTTAGCTGATAGCTTGTCTTTTTTAGATTGTCAATAGAGCTGTTCTGTGAGAACGTGTGCACTGCTTTTATATAGAGTACAACACTATATATACAAAAGTATGTGGACACTCCTTCAAATCAGTGGATTCAACTATTTCAGCCACGTCCGTTGCTGACAGGTGTATAAAATTGGGAACATAGCCATGCAATTTCCATAGACAAACATTGGCAGTAGAATGGCCTTACTGAAGAGCTCAGTGACTTTCAACGTGGCACCGTCATAGGATGCCACCTTTCCAAGTCATTTCGTCACATTTCTGTCCTGCTAGAGCTGCCCCGGTCAACTGTAAGTGATGTTATTGTGAAGTGGAAACGTCACAAAGCAACAACTGCTCAGCCACGAGGTGGTAGGCCACACAAGCTCACAAGCTCACAGAATGGGACCGCTGAGTGCTGAAGCACTTAGCGCGTAAAAATCATCTGTCCTCGGATGCATCACTCACTACCATGTTCCAAACTGCCTCTGGAAGCAATGACTGCACAAGAATTGGGTTTCCATGGCTGAAAAGCAGCACAAAAGCCTAAGAACACCATGCGCAATGGCAAGTGTCGGCTGGAGTGGTGTAAAGCTCGCCACCATTGGACTCCGGAGCAGTGGAAAGCATTCTCTGGAGTGATGAATCACGCTTCACCATCTGGCAGTCCAACTGACAAATATGGGTTTAGCAGATGCCAGTAGAATGCTACCTGCCCGAATGCAAAGTGTCAACTGTAAAGTCTGGTGGAGGGGGTATAAAAGTCTGGGGCTGTTTTTCATGATTCAGACTAAGCCCCTTAAATCCAGTGAAGTGTAATCTTAATGCTACAGCACATAAGAACATTTTAGACGATTCTGTGCTTCCAACTTTGTGGCAACAGTTTGGGTAAGGCCCTTTACTGATTCAGCATGACAATGCCCCTGTGCACAAAGTAAGGTCCATACACAAATGGTTTGTCGAGATCGGTGTGGAAAACCTTGACTGGCCTACACAGAGACATGACCTCAGCCCCATCAAATCACAATTGGGATGAATTGGAACGCCGACTGCGAGCCAGGCCTAATCGCCCCAACATCAGTGCCTGACCTCACTAATGCTCTTGTGGCTGAATGGAAGCAAGTCCCCGCAGCAATGTTCCAACATCTAGTGGAAATCCTTCCTAGAAGAGTGGAGGCTGTTATAGTAACAAAGGGGTGGGACCAACTCCACATCAATGCCCATGATTTTGGAATGAGGTGTTCAAGGAGCAGGTGTCCACATACTTTGGTCATGTAGTTTACCTCTACTCTGGTCAAGGGTAGTGCAGGATATAGGGAATAGGGTGCCATTTAAAATGCAGACATGTTGTTTTCTTGGAGGCAGCGTAAGGCTACTTAGTTTGTCAGAAACAGACATTTGCCCTAAGACGCTGATGACAGTGATGTCACCTGACCTTGCTGGCAGGTTCTGATTGAACACTCTCGTGGAATTCTGGGAAATGTTTTGTTTGAATGTGACAGAGTGAAACTAAGGTTCAATGAGCTGTCCAGGGTCATCATGGTCTGTTTTCCAAATGGCACCCTATTCTCTATATAGTGCACTACTTTTGACCAGATCCCTATGAGCACTGCACCAAGTAGGTTATAGGGTGCCATTTGGGACATAGCCCATGTAGTCCTATCTGATGTAATCATTATGACAGGTGAGTAGGAAGAAAGACAACAGCTGTAATAACAGCTGTAATTCAGCCTTGAAGCGCTGTGACTAAGTAGCTTTCCACTGTTTGTGTTTATGCCTTGAACCTTGGCTTTCCTTTCCAGATGAAATATCTTGGAACCATAGCGGAAGCTGAAGTGCGGAACATTGAGGTGAACTGATTGGTCCCAGAAAGCATACAGGCTACTCCTGGCAATAGACATGCAGCCTCATAGTATGTGATATGACTATAAGCTCTGTTTTCTCTGATGACAGAAAGAGAAAATGAATGAGTCATATTGTGTCTAGGGATCAGTCCAACTCTTTCAAGTGTACCATCCACTAATGAACGTAAAAGGATTGTATGAACCGTGGCAGTCCTGGCACTCCAAGGAAATGTCATTTGTGGGAAATGACATTGTCCTTGACCATGTGTGTGTTTGTGGGGTGGGTGTGTGTGTGCATGTGCATGCTTTCTCAGCTGTGTGTGTGTGTCCTGGGTTTTGGCTCAGTGTTGTTTACTCATCAGCAGTACTCAGTAGGATAATATAAGCCTGTCTCTGAGGAGGCCTGGCCATGTATCGGTCAGCCTTGTACCCTTTCTCTCTCTATCTGTGTGTGTGTGCGTGTGTGTGTGTGTGTGTGTGTGTGTGTGTGTGTGTGTGTGTGTGTGTGTGTGTGTGTGTGTGTGTGTGTGTGTGTGTGTGTGTGTGTGTGTGGTCTGCCGATGTCTCTTCCTGTTGTCCAGTTGCATGGCCAGGCCCTGTAAAATAGCTAATTAACGTCTCCTTTGGACACGAGACCAGCCATTCTCTCTCCTATCAAACAGCAGAGAGCACTGGAACCATGAGACCAGCCATTCTCTCTCCTATCAGACAGAGTAGAGCACTGGGCACATGAGACCAGCCATTCTCTCTCCTATCAAACAGCAGAGAGCACTGGACACATGAGACCAGCCATTCTCTCTCCTATCAAACAGCAGAGAGCCCTGGGCACACGAGACAAACCATTCTCTCTCCTATCAGACAACGTAGAGCACTGGACACATGAGACCAGCCATTCTCTCTCCTATCAGACAGCGTAGAGCACTGGGCACATGAGACCAGCCATTCTCTCTCCCTCTAATGGTCCAGAACAACAGAGGCCAGCACAGGCCCAGTTTGCTCTTCAATTTTTCTCCCTGCTTATATATACATCTCTCTCTCTCTCTCTCTCTCTCTCTCTCTCTCTCTCTCTCTCTCTATCTCACTACTTCAAGTTTGTCTCTCTGTGTCTCTCACAGTTTCCTCTATCTCCTCCTATTTTTCTCCTATCACTACTACTGATAACATCCTCGCTGATTTCAGTGTGTGCTTATTAATGCAACAAGTTTGTTTGATGGAGGAAGGAACAGATTTGCTACTCAGGCTCTCTGATAATACTTTTATTATCAAGTCTTTGAAGGGAGCTGTGCTTGGTAGTTTTTTTTTCCTCTTAATTCTCATCTATTGAGAGGGAAATAATGTAGGTTTGTTTGCTGCAAGGCGCACTATGTTCCCGTCCACATTTGAACTCTAGAGAGTAGGAGAGCTGCTGTTGTTTCAGAACATGCTCTTGCCAAGGCCTTGGACCAGCTGAATCACTAAAGTGGAATGCCTTCAAAATAAAGGCCTCCATAATAAAAGACAAGCAGTTGTAAAGGCTATTTGGAAAAAGGCTAGTGTTTTCAATAAGGTGGGCTACATCTTCAAGGCAGCTAAACTCAATTATTGTTGTGTAGGTGTACGATATATAAAATGAAAATGTCTATCTACATTCAATGACTTGTGTTTTGAGGACATGCTTCAGTATGAGACTGTTCATTCCAGTATAATAGTTGTTCATAGCAGTGGGCGCTGCCCCCACAATTTGCACAAGGTCTGGGAAAAGTGTAAAAGCAAAAACATCCTTCTGAAAATAATTCTACATCTCTAGGACATCTCTGAGAGAGAGAGAGAGAGAGAGAGAGAGAGAGAGAGAGAGAGAGAGAGAGAGAGAGAGAGAGAGAGAGAAAGGGGGGGGGGGGGGGGGGGGGGGGGGACGACTGGTCCAAAGTAGTGCACTATATAGAGAATAGGGTGCCACTTAGGAGACATCCAGAGACTGAGAGCCCAGCATGAATAAATCAACAGTGTTTATTTATTTATTAACCACCACACACTATTAATACCATACTGCTGATACCATACTGCTAATACTACACTGTTAATACCATACTGCTAATACTACACTGTTAACACCATACTGCTAATACCATACTGCTAATACTACACTGTTAATACCATACTGCTAATACTACACTGTTAACACCATACTGCTAATACCATACTGCTAATACTACACTGTTAATACCATACTGCTAATACTACACTGTTAATACCATACTGCTAATACCACACTGTTAATACCATACTGCTAATACCATACTGCTAATACTACACTGCTAATACCATACTGATAATACTACACTGTTAATACCATACTGCTAATACTACACTGTTAATACCATACTGCTAATACCATACTGCTAATACTACACTGTTAATACCATACTGCTAATACCATACTGCTAATACTACACTGTTAAAACCATACTGCTAATACTACACTGTTAATACCATACTGCTAATACTACACTATTAACACCATACTGCTAATATCATACTGCTAATACTACACTGTTAATACCATACTGCTGATACTACACTGTTAACACCATACTGCTAATACCATACTGCTAATATTACACTGTTAATACCATAGTGCTAATACTACACTGTTAATACCATGCTGCTAATACCATACTGCTAATACTACACAGTTAATACACACTGCTAATACTACACTGTTAATACCATACTGCTAATACTACACTGTTAATACCATGCTGCTAATACTACACTGTTAATACCATACTGCTAATACCATACTGCTAATACTAAACTGCTAAGACTACACTGTTAATACCATACTGCCAATACTACACTGTTAACACCATACTGCTAATGCCATACTGCTAATACCACACTGTTAATACCATACTGCTAATACCACTCGGTTAATACCACACTGGTAATACCACACTGTTAATACCATACTGTTAATACCACACTGGTAATACCACACTGTTAATACCATACTGTTAATACCACACTGGTAATACCACACTGTTAATACCATACTTCTAATACCACACTGTTAAAACCACACTGTTAATACCATACTGTTAATACCACACTGTTAATACCATACTTCTAATACCACACTGTTAAAACCGCACTGTTAATACCACACTGTTTATACCACATTGTTAATACTACACTGTTAACACCATACTGCTAATACCATACTGCTAATACCACACTGTTAATACCATACTGCTAATACCACTCGGTTAATACCACACTGGTAATACCACACTGTTAATACCATACTGTTAATACCACACTGGTAATACCACACTGTTAATACCATACTTCTAATACCACACTGTTAAAACCACACTGTTAATACCATACTGTTAATACCACACTGTTAATACCACACTGGTAATACCGCACTGTTAAAACCACACTGTTACTAGTACACTGTTAATATCACACTGTTAATACTACACTGTTAACATCATACTGGTAATACCATTTTGCTAATACCACACTGTTAATACCACACTGTTAATACCACACTGTTAATAGCACACTGTTAATACCTTACTGCTAATACCACACTGTTAATACCACACTGTTAATACCACACTGTTAATACCACACTGTTAATACCATACTTCTAATACCACACTGTTAATACCGCACTGTTAATACCACACTGTTTATACCACATTGTTAATACCACACTG
Source organism: Oncorhynchus mykiss (assembly GCF_013265735.2). Classification (NCBI taxonomy): domain Eukaryota; kingdom Metazoa; phylum Chordata; class Actinopteri; order Salmoniformes; family Salmonidae; genus Oncorhynchus; species Oncorhynchus mykiss. Next base: position 32,017,287 of record NC_048578.1, on the reverse strand, counting down.
GTGATATCACACTGTTAATATCACCCTGTTTAAACACACTGTTACAGTTTTTCTCATTCGCTTTGGTGCATTTCTTAGATCAAAAGTGCAATTCTTGATACTACTTGTGCAAATTCCAAATCATCTAGTCACTTGTGCACATCATTAAAGCAATTTCTTATTCCTTTGAACAAATTGCAAATTGATAATGTACAAGTGTCAGCTTTTTTACATATTATCAATTGCTCATGTCATGTTGATCAAAATATAGTAGATGGTTCTCTGTTGAATAGTCTTACCCCTCAAAACATCTAGGCATTAGTTCCTTGCATAAGCCGTTACATGCAAAATTGTAATGTTTTACAAGCATAGTTTTACACATTTCTATTAGACCTTTTGTACAAAAACGTGAATTGATGAATCGTGCAGGTGAAATTGACCCTCTCTCATGAAGGAATGTAAAGTGTTAGTTCAACGAACAATCAACCAGTTGTCTAAATTGCTCAAAGGTGCATCTCATGAAGAATCAATTGGCAAGCATATATAGACAGACCACAACACAGAGTTGCAATTTTCCAATAATGGACGACCCAGGAAACGAACAGGGTCAACAGCCAAGAGGAGGAAGAAGAGGAGCAAGGATGCGTGGTGGAAGAGGAAGAGGCAGAAGAGGACATAGGCGCATAATCTGATGACATAAGGGACACTATTGTAGACCATGTTGTCAATCATGGCCTTACAATGGCTGAGGCGGGTCGAAGGGTGCAGCTGAATATTGGGAGATCAACCGTGTCCTCAATAGTTCAAACCTTTCGAAGAGAGAACAGGTATGTCCACCAATGTACAGTGCACTGTTACTGTATATAAGCAGTATACTGTATACTTCCTACAATGCTTCATATTACAGTAGTCCACTTGTATTTCACAGCATACAGAGATATACTCTATACAGATACATACTGCACCTTACATGCACCCACCTGTATGTTTTACAGTAAAATGTGTGTTCGCATAGTTTTTGTCTATGTGAAAGTGTGCGATGCATCACTGCATTAATCCCCACATAGGACTGCAAGAGTACCTCAAAACGGTGGCAGAGGACGCCTTTTCACACCTCAACAGGGGGAGGCTATTTGCACCATGGTCCGAGCAAACAATGCCATGAGTCTCAGGGAGATACAAAGGACCATTATAGAAGACAGCAATGTCTTTGAAAACATCCATACGGTTAGCATCTCAACCATTGACAGGGTGCTGCATAGAAACCAGATGAGTATGAAACAGCTGTACCGTGTACCATTCCAAAGGAATGAGGACAGAGTTAAGGAGCTACGGTACCAGTATGTACAGGTAAAACATATATCTATGTAACTACTTTACAGCAACATTTTATAGTGATACATAGTACAGTAAGCATAAACTGCACACATTTCCATTGCTGTGGAAGGAACATGCAATATATGTACATTTTATGTCACTCTTCCTTACCAAAACAAATTAAACTGTGTGTTCTGGGATATAGCGTATAATGTAGTTGGAATCAAGTGAACCCTCTCACAACTTTGTATACGTGGATGAGGCTGGCTTCAACCTGACCAAATGCAGAAGGTGGGGTCGGAATATCATCGGTCACACAGCTACTGTGGATTTGCCAGGCCAACGGGGAGGAAATATCACCATGTGTGCTGCTATTTCGGAGCATGGTGTCCTAACCCATATCCCCCTTATAGGGCCATACAACACCCAGCATCTACTCAACCTTTTAGAGACTCTCTACAGGGCTCTCATCCCTGATGATGAGAGGGGTCTGTTTAGAGAGGATTTGCCAAAGTACAGTGCCTTGCGAAAGTATTCGGCCCCCTTGAACTTTGCGACCTTTTGCCACATTTCAGGCTTCAAACATAAAGATATAAAACTGTATTTTTTTGTGAAGAATCAACAACAAGTGGGACACAATCATGAAGTGGAACGACATTTATTGGATATTTCAAACTTTTTTAACAAATCAAAAACTGAAACATTGGGCGTGCAAAATTATTCAGCCCCTTTACTTTGAGTGCAGCAAACTCTCTCCAGAAGTTCAGTGAGGATCTCTGAATGATCCAATGTTGACCTAAATGACTAATGATGATAAATACAATCCACCTGTGTGTAATCAAGTCTCCGTATAAATGCACCTGCACTGTGATAGTCTCAGAGGTCCGTTAAAAGCGCAGAGAGCATCATGAAGAACAAGGAACACACCAGGCAGGTCCGAGATACTGTTGTGAAGAAGTTTAAAGCCGGATTTGGATACAAAAATATTTCCCAAGCTTTAAACATCCCAAGGAGCACTGTGCAAGCGATAATATTGAAATGAAAGAAGTATCAGACCACTGCAAATCTACCAAGACCTGGCCGTCCCTCTAAACTTTCAGCTCATACAAGGAGAAGACTGATCAGAGATGCAGCCAAGAGGCCCATGATCACTCTGGATGAACTGCAGAGATCTACAGCTGAGGTGGGAGACTCTGTCCATAGGACAACAATCAGTCGTATATTGCACAAATCTGGCCTTTATGGAAGAGTGGCAAGAAGAAAGCCATTTCTTAAAGATATCCATAAAAAGTGTCGTTTAAAGTTTGCCACAAGCCACCTGGGAGACACACCAAACATGTGGAAGAAGGTGCTCTGGTCAGATGAAACCAAAATTGAACTTTTTGGCAACAATGCAAAACGTTATGTTTGGCGTAAAAGCAACACAGCTGAACACACCATCCCTACTGTCAAACATGGTGGTGGCAGCATCATGGTTTGGGCCTGCTTTTCTTCAGCAGGGACAGGGAAGATGGTTAAAATTGATGGGAAGATGGATGGAGCCAAATACAGGACCATTCTGGAAGAAAAGCTGATGGAGTCTGCAAAAGACCTGAGACTGGGACGGAGATTTGTCTTCCAACAAGACAATGATCCAAAACATAAAGCAAAATCTACAATGGAATGGTTCAAAAATAAACATATCCAGGTGTTAGAATGGCCAAGTCAAAGTCCAGACCTGAATCCAATCGAGAATCTGTGGAAAGAACTGAAAACTGCTGTTCACAAATGCTCTCCATCCAACCTCACTGAGCTCGAGCTGTTTTGCAAGGAGGAATGGGAAAAAATGTCAGTCTCTCGATGTGCAAAACTGATAGAGACATACCCCAAGCGACTTACAGCTGTAATCGCAGCAAAAGGTGGCGCTACAAAGTATTAATTTAAGGGGGCTGAATAATTTTGCACGCCCAATTTTTCAGTTTTTGATTTGTTAAAAAAGTTTGAAATATTCAATAAATGTCGTTCCACTTCATGATTGTGTCCCACTTGTTGTTGATTCTTCACAAAAAAATACAGTTTTATATCTTTATGTTTGAAGCCTGAAATGTGGCAAAAGGTCGCAAAGTTCAAGGGGGCCGAATACTTTCGCAAGGCACTGTATGTGGTCACTTGTGATAATGTGAGTTTCCATCGATCAAACATCATAAGGCAATGGTTTGTGACCCACCCGAGGATGCTCATAGAATTCCTCACACCTTATTCACCATTCCTTAACCCAATTGAGGAGTTATTTTCAGCATGGAGGTGGAAGGTGTACGATCGTTAGCCACACACACAGATGACCCTGCTGGCTGCAATGGATGCAGCATGTGAGGACATCACAGTAGACGCCTGCAGAGGATGGATAAGGCATTCCAAAAGATTCTTTCCACATTGCATTGGAAGGGAAAATATCCGGTGTGATGTGGATGAGAATATGTGGGCCGACAGACAGGAACGTCTGGATGTGTAGAGACAGCACAACAGTGCTGCGGGAAAAGTTGTGCCTTAGGGGTGGTCTCCTGTGTTCCCTTCTAATTTAGTTTTTTTCTCTTTGTGCCCCTTGGGTTGTCCACTCTCTTTCAATCAATAACCCACATACAGTAATATGTAAATAGTACTGTTGAAATTGATATATGCCATAGAAGTGCAGCCTTGTGCATTTTCAATACAGTAGCTGTCATCCAAACTGTAGCCTAAGTTTACATCAGGTAGTACTGTCAAAGTACACAGTTACATTGACAACATGCCTAAACATTTTGACGACCTTGTTCGTGAACTTATCATTGACATGATCATTCGGGGGTTTTCTAGAAAAATGCGATTCAGGAAACTAGGGGTTTTAATCTCTTGAGACACTTTATTCCCTTTTTATTTTAAAATAAATGTATAGAATTAACAAAAGGAAAAGGGGTAATTTAAGTGGCTTCCCTGTGAACAGAAGTTATGTTTGTTTTGACTGTACTTTTTTTTTATTGTTCACCTGGTATAGTAACGTTAGATGGAAAGACAGAGGTAGAGTCAAATAGAGATTTTAGAGGACTTTCCGGGTTTAAAGAAACAGAGATGTAGACTAGTGAAGGTATCAAAGGAAAGTAAGTCAATTGGAAAGTAAAGTGTTTGGAATGATTAAGAATTGGCTGTTGTATTTTCAACATTTGGCGCATTATAGGTTAAATCTTAAAATAATAGATGTTTAATAAGTGAAGAATAAAGGGAATATCCAGGTTGGTATTCAAAAATATAGAGTAATATTGTTAGGGTGGACTACATGTCAACATTTTCCTTTTCTTGTGAGGAGAGAATAATCATGGTTTGGTTTCTTGAAATATGTTATTAGTTCGTTTTTTTTATAGCGACAGGTAGCCTAGCGGTTAGATCAATGGGCCAGTAACCAAAAGGTTGCTAGATCTAAAAATCTGTCGTTCTGCCCCTGAACAAGGCAGTTAACCCACTGTTCCTAGGCTATCAATGTAAATAAGAATTTGTTCTTAAACTTCTTAAGGATCCGCCCCCTTTTTTTAATTTTTAGCCTAAAATGACATACCCAAATCTAACTGCCTGTAGCACAGGCCCTGCAGCAAGTATATGCATATTCTTGGTACCATTTGAAAGGAAACACTTTGGAGTTTTTGGAAATGTGAAAGGAAAGTAGTAGAATATAACACAACAGATCTGATAAAAGATAATAAAATGAAAAAAACAACCGTTCTTTTGAATTTTGTTCATACCATAATCTTTGAAATGCAAGAGAAAGGCCATTATGTATTATTCCAGCCTGGGTGCAATTTAGATTTCGGCCACTAGATGGCAGCAGTGTATGTGCAACATTTTAGACTGATCCAATGAACCATTGCACTTCTGTTCAAAATGTTGTATCAAGACTGCCCAAATGTGCCTCATTTGTTTATTAGTAACTTTTCATGTTCAAAATTGTGCACTCTCCTCAAACAACAGCATGGTATTATTTCACTGTAAAAGCTTCTGTATATTGGACAGTGAAGTTAGATTACAAATAATTTATGCTTTCTGCCCATATCAGATATCAAATCAAATGTATTTATATAGCCCTTCGTACATCAGCTGATATCTCAAAGTGCTGTACAGAAACCCAGCCTAAAACCCCAAACAGCAAGCAATGCAGGTGTAGAAGCACAGTGGCTAGGAAAAACTCCCTAGAAAGGCCAAAACCTAGGAAGAAACCTAGAGAGGAACCAGGCTATGAGGGGTGGCCAGTCCTCTTCTGGCTGCGCCGGGTGGAGTTTATAACAGAACATGGCCAAGATGTTCAAATGTTCATAAATGACCAGCATGGTCAAATAATAATAATCACAGGCAGAACAGTTGAAACTTGAGCAGCAGCATGGCCAGGTGGCCTGGGGACAGCAAGGAGTCATCATTCCAGGTAGTCCTGATGCATGGTCCTAGGGCTCAGGTCCTCCGAGAGAGAAAGAAAGAAAGAGAGAATTAGAGAGCATACTTAAATTCACACAGGACACCGGATAAGACAGGAGAAGTACTCCAGATATAACAAACTGACCCTAGCCCCCCGACACAAACTACTGCAGCATAAATACTGGAGGCTGAGACAGGAGGGGTCAGGAGACACTGTGGCCTTATCCGATGATACCCCCGGACAGGGCCAAACAGGAAGGATATAACGCCACCCACTTTGCCAAAGCACAGCCCCCACACCACTAGAGGGATGTCTTCAACCACCAATTTACCATCCTGAGACAAGGTCGAATATAGCCCACAAAGATCTCTGCCACGGCACAACCCAAGGAGGGGGGGGGGGGGGGGGGGGGCGCCAACCCAGACAGGAAGATCACATCAGTGACTCAACCCACTCATGTGACGCACCCCTCCTAGGGACGGCATGAAAGAGCACCAGTAAGCCAGCCTCTGTAATAGGGTTAGAGGCAGAGAATCCCAGTAGAAAGAGGGGAACCGGCCAGGAAGAGACAGCAAGGGCGGTTCGTTGCTCCAGAGCCTTTCCGTTCACCTTCACACTCCTGGGCCAGACTACACTCAGTCATATGACCCACTGAAGAGATGAGTCTTCAGTAAAGACTTAAAGGTTGAGACCGAGTTTGCGTCTCTCACATGGGTAGGCAGACCAGTCCATTAATCTATGTCCTGGGGAATGTTCTTGTTACTTACAACCTCATGCTAATCTCATTAGCCTACGTTGGCTCAACCATTCCGTGGAAGAAACACCGATCCCATATATGGCATATATAAGTATTGAAAGTACCAAATCTGGATGTTATATCTATTTGCCATGTATGATCGTAGGAAGTCGGCTTCTGAACCCAAAAGTCAGTGAACCATGTCCAAATGGCGTAAGAAATGTCCAAAATGGCACATATAAGTATTGAAAGTAATGAAATGTTGAAATGGACACTGTCCAATCACTCATTAGTGTTGATTTCAGTTGATTTCATTTTCATTTGGTGATGGTAAATCTCTCATTAAAGACATTGGAAATGTACAATTGTACACTGTCCATTTGCAATGTATTACAATGGGAATTCACCATCACAAATTGGACATGCTCTAATATACTGCAGAAATACCCAATTGTCTGGCTTGTTGAACTCGGGATAGCCAAGCAGTGATTGTGGTTCCTCTCCCTCACTCGTTGGTGTTGATTTCAGCCTGTCCATTTGGTGATGGAAAATCCCTCATTAAATACATTGGAAATGTACACTGTCCATTTGCAATATAAAATGTACAATGACAATATCTTATACTGCTATCAAGTCAGCCATCAGTCAATAAGATATCATACCAAACTTATACATACGGACACCAAACTCACTATGTCCAACTCTTCTAGAAACAAACTATCACATATTCCAGAACCGGCCCACAATTCATAGCTCCTTCTGTTAAAACCCTCCCAAAAAAATCAAAACATAGTTACATTCGAGCTGCGGGTCCAGTTCTGACATTATGTGTAGGCCTAGCTGAGGCGACCCCGAATCCCAAGTTTTGGCTCGATAGGTCATTCGGAGCCCGAGCAGCGACCATAATTATTGCTGAAAATGCACTATCGGCCAGAAACATGTGGGGCCAGTCACTATGGGCCGAGGCAGTTTCAATGTACCTCGTCTTGTGATCCTGGGACTTTTCTAAATGTCGTCATTTTCGCAACGTTAAAAATTATTTGAATATATTGAAAATGGACGAGGCTGATCCTCAGCCTGAGAACCTTATAGAGCCACATAACTCAACGTGCACTACCGACTTAAGCTCTAGAACAGGTTTATAATGTTTCAGAGCTCTAGGTCTGACGGTTCTCTGATGGGTCGAACGCCGGTATCTATTGCAGGCTCTGTGTGTCTTTAAGCCCACCCCTGTGTCACTCCATCCTGGCTGTATGTGTGTGAGTTTTTCTTGGACATCTAATGGGAGAAATTACTAATTTACAGTTCATGAGGGTTGTCTAATCATACATATGACATTTTGGAAAGATGTAACCATCTTAACCCTTCGAAACAGCCCCTATGACCCCAATTTAAGGTGCTTCCGGTTGTCACAGGAGGCTGAAAGTAAACACATATCCTCATTGGGGCAGGCTTTTACAGAATCCTTACATTAAGAACTGTCTGATTTACAGAGGGTTGAATGCAGTGTTTTTCACAAACTGTAGGTTGTGAAATCAAAATTACTTTTAGGGTCAATTTAACCACTTCCGGTTGCTGTAAGCTTAGAATCAACACAGGTAATCCTTAGAGTATCCTGATGGGTTGTCATTGAAGACAATTTTATATGGCAATCATAAACCACATAGGCATCAGGTTGAATTTAGGGCAGCAGGCAATGTATTCCTATAGGGAGAGATGTCAATGAAACTGTTAGAAGAAAACACCCTGTTTTCACTGTTAATTCCACATGGTCAATGTTAGGCTTGTTCAGATCGGGAGGACCTTAAGAACATTCCTGTGGTTGAATTGTGCTTCTAGCCTTAACGGTTCTGCCACTGTCACCCAAAATCTCCTCAAATGTAGGTCAGGCATCATTTTGGGCTTTATGCTAAGACTTTTCTGGATGTCGATATCTTACGCCAAGAGCGTCAGAGACAGCTGTTCTTCACATATGTGGCTCTTTATATGCCCCCAAACATAAACTGGATATATATTAAATTCAGACTACACATGGACACACAGCACTACCTAGATGGAACTTGTAAGTCTTCCAAAAAGGGCAACAACAACAAAAATTAATAAAAACCTGGTTTTCTAATATTTACCGGTTCATGAGGGTTGCCTAATCACACATATGACATTTTGGAAAGATGTGACCTTACTAACCCTTCGAAACAGCCCCTATGACCCCAATTTAAGGCGCTTCCGGTTGTCACAGGAGGCTGAAAGTAAACACATATCCTCATTGGGGCAGGCTTGTAACTGGAAGCGGTCAAGGTTAGGCTTGCACAGTTCGGGAGGACCTTAGGAACGTTCCTGTGGTTAAATTGTGTTTCTAGCCTCAACGGTTCTGTCTCTGTCACCCAAAAGCACCTCAAATTTAGGTCAGGCTTAATTTTGGGCCTACGTTTTTGCACACTCGCTGCGGTCAGACCGAGCCAGCTACGGTCAAGTGAGTCCTTTAACTCAGCACGGCCTAGAGACTACGGTGATGCCATTTGTTTTTTATCTTTCTGTGATGATTTAGGGCCTGCCCATTTCTAGAAATCAGCCCTATTTGATGGTGAAGTTTATGCTTCCTTTTTAGGATATGAAGGGGACCATTTATTATTTTCATGTTGATATATGTAGAGGTACAACAGGTGACCCTGAACATGTAGCAAAAGGAATTTTGAAAATTGCCTGCACAGAAGCAGAGTTAGAGCATAACCTGTAAACCCATGTTATTCTTAGGAAGAAACTCGGATGTGTTAGACTACATGAACTGGTGAGCACAGCTAGAATAACTCTGTGGCTTATTCACCACAACCTCCTCCTGATGAGAGCATCGAAAACAGCGTGTCTCTGTGTGACCCAGAGGCCGTAAACTGGCCGCAGGCTTCATTCTGGGCCTACTATTTGCACGGTCACTGTGGTCAGACCGAGCGAGCTACAGTCAAGTAGCCTCGCACCTCGTTGAACTTGGCACAGCCTAGAGACTGAGATGCCATTTGCCAACACTTTCAGTGTTGATTTTAGCCTGTCCATTTGGTGATGGTTCATCATTGTTTAAACTTATTGGAAATTGACAAAAGTCAGCCATAAAGTCAGCCACCCATCAGTCAATACTGTATCATACTGATACCAAACTGATACATACTGACACCAAACCCACTTTGTCCAACTTGTTTAGAAGCTAACTATCACATATTTCAGAGCCGGTTCTTTGATGGTCTGAACGCAGGTAACTATTGCAGGCTCTGTGTGTCTGTAAGCCCCACACTGTGTCACTCCATATTGACTGTGTGTGTCAAAAGCACAGAAATCACATAGAACTCTAAAACCCACCTTAACAGTTTTGCCTTAACATGCCTCAACTGGATCTATAACTCTTTGGTGGATTTTTTTTTTAAAAACATCACGAAATGGACGTTGTACAATTTCTCGTAAAGTACGATAGATAAATGTCTGGTTCTATTTTTCCTTACGCCATAGGTTAACCTCTCTTGGGTAGGGGGCAGTATTTTGATGTCCGGATGAAAAGCGTGCCCAAAGTAAACTGCCTGTTACTCAGGCCCAGAATCTAGGATATGCATATAATTGGTATATTTGGATAGAAAACACAACAAATTGTGGTTTTTCTAGGTGGCTCCCATTTTGGCTGTAGTGTTTCCAAGCGCGTGGAAGAGAATGTGTTCTTTGGTATTTTTCTCTGGTAAAGACAATAACGATTCTCCGTCTTACATTTTATCATTTTTTATGTATTAGGGTACCTACGGTTTGATTATAAACCTTGTTTGACTTGTTTGGAAAAGTTTATTAGTAACGTTTGGGATTCATTTTGTATGCATTTTGATGGAGGGAAACTGGGTGGATTATTGACTGAGGCTGAAGGACAATATCGAACAAAAGGACCATTTGTGATGTAACTGGGACCTTTTGGAGTGCCAACAGAAGAAGATCATCAAAAGTAAGGCATTTTTTATATCGCTATTTCTGACTTTCGTGTCCCACCTGCCTGGTTGAAATATGTTTTTCATGTGTTTGTATGCAGGGCGCTGTCCTCAGATAATCGCATGGTTTGCTTTCGCTGTAAAGCCTTTTTGTAATCTGACACAGCGGCTGGATTAACAAGAAGTTCAGCTTTAATTTGATGTATTACACTTGTGATTTTATGAAAGTTAAATATTTATAATACTGTAGTTTGAATTTCGCACTCTGTAATTTCACCGGATGTTGGCCAGGTGGGACATATAGTTTTTATCATACTAAAACTTACTCAAATCAATCAGTCAGTTTTTTAATCATTCAGCGTGGATCAGAAAACCAGTCAGTATCTGGTGTGACCATAATTTGTCCCATGCAGAACATCTCCTTCATCTCCTTCACATAGAGTTGATTAGGCTGTTGATTGTGGTCTGTGGAATGTTGTCCCACTAACCCTAACCCTCTTTAATGGCTGTGCGAAATGTTGCTGGATAATGGCGGGAACTGGAACACGCTGTCGTACATGTCAAACCAGACCTTACCAAACGTGCTCAGTGGGTGACCCTTTTGTTTCTGGTGTCCTTTGACAGCTCTTTGGTCTTGGCCATAGTGGAGTTTGGAGTGTGACTGTTTCAGGTTGTGGACAGGTGTCTTTTATACTGATAACAAGTTCAAACAGGTGCCATTAATATAGGTAACGAGTGGAGGACAGAGGAGCCTCTTAAAGAAGAAGTTACAGGTCTGTGAGAGCCAGAAATCTTGCTCATTAAAAATCCTGCAATGTGATTTTCTGAATTTTTTTTCACATTTTGTCTGTCATAGTTGAAGTGTACCTAGGATGAACATTACAGGCCTCTCTCATCTTTTTAAGTGGGAGAACTTGCACAATTGGTGGCTGACTAAATACTTTTTTGCCCCACTGTATACGCTGTCTGCCAATGGCCGGATACAGTTGAAACCGGGATTAACCCATGAAGTGCACACTTCTCTAGCGTGACAGTGGCCATCGAAGGTGAGCATTTGCCCACTGCAGTCAGGTCAAGACCCTGGTGAGGATGACGAGCATGCAGATGAGCTTCCCTGAAATGGTTTCTGACATTTTGTGCAGAAATTAATCATCAGCTGTCCGGGTGGCTGGTCTCAGACAATCCTGCAGGTGAAAAAGACGGATGTGGGGGTCCGTGGTTGCACACGTGGTCTGCGGTTGTGAGGCCAGTTGGATGTACTGCCAAATTCTCTAAAACAACGTTTGGTAGAGAAATTAACATTTCATTTTCTGGAAACAATTCTGGTGGACATTCCTGCAGTCAGCATGCCAATTGCGTGCTCCCTCAAAACTTGAGACATCATTGGCATTGTGTTGTCTGACAAAACCACACATTTTACAGTGGCCTTTTGTTGTCCCCTGCACAAGGTGCAGCTGTGTAATGATCATGCATTTTTAATCAGCTTCTCGATATGCCACACCTGTCAGGTCGAGGGATTATCTTTGCAAAGGAGAAATGCTAACTAACAGGGATGTAAACACATTTGTTAACAACATTTTAGAGAAATAAGCTTTTTGTGCTTATGAACATTTCTGGGACCTTTTTTATTTTAGCTCATGAAACATGGGACCAATACTTTACATGTTGCGTTTATGTTTTTGTGCAGTGTACATCTACTACGAAGCGGCTAATTGATGACTGTGTTTACCCTTTAAAAGGGGTATCTAGGGATTGTAACATACTCATATTATTGCTGCTACTGTAACGAGGCAGCTAAAGTATGTGCAATCACAAACATCCATTAGTCTTTCATCCATGCCTCCTATGGCTTTTCTATCATGTGTTCATATGGTGTTATTCCTTGAGAAAACAGCTGGTCTAACACATGGTTGATATAAATGCTGCACTAGAGGTCTGTATGGAGGCTACATAAAGAGAGGACAGTTTTAGGACAGTATTATTCTACCCTGCTCCTCTGGGGTTAATACAAGTCATTGATGTTTTATACAGGATCGTCATGTAGGACTGCGAGGCCTCACACCCTATTGTGATGAGTAGAATGTAAAGGAACGTGACAATAGCGCGACATTTGGAGATGCAGCACCACAGACAGTGGCGATCGGAACCCCAGCTATTCAACGTTCAGAACTACAGGTCAGCAGACAGAGTACACACACACACACACACACACACACACACACACACACACACACACACACACACACACACACACATACACACACACACACACACACACACACACACACACTTTCAAGTGAAGCTGTAGCAGCATCAATGGCCTGTGAAACCTATACAGTGTCTTCTTATCTGTTCAGAGACCTGCAATGTCTATTTATCTCCAAGACAACCATTGCAAACTCTTGCTGTGCTGAGTGACATGTCTCTCATGGAATTATTTCTAGGGACTTTGAGGTTATCATTATTTATTATTAAAATTGAATTATGATGAAGCCAATGTGGTCTGAGTACAAATCACATTTATTTTGTAGAGTCTATTGCATTGCTCTTTTTCTCCCGACTAGTTTAATGCTTCAAAATACATCTGAGATGTACTCTTTGGAGATGTTGTTATGCAGTTATCCCAAATGGTTAGCAATTCAAAGGGCTGGCTGATGCTTTCTGAGATGTGATTTAGTTTGCTTCAGGGAAAAAGTGTTTTTACAAAGCTGATCTACAGATAACTGTTGGAGAGTATTAACTCACTGTTAGATGTGTGTGTGTGTGAGTTTGTGTGTTTGTGTGTCTGTGTCTATGTGTTTGTGCATACCTGAGGCTTGTGTGTGCGTGCGTGAGGCTTGTCTGGTGTTGGTATTTTATTAGGATCTCCATTAGCTGTTTGCGAAAGCAGCAGCTTCTCTCCCTGGGGTCCAACACAAAACATGAATCATGACATAATACAAAACAGTAAAAGACAAGAACAGCTCAAGGACAGAACTACATAAATTAAAAACATTTTAATGGCACAAGTAGCCTACATATCAATACATATGCACGAACTATCTAGGTCAAAAAGGGGAGAGGCTTTGTGCCGTGAGGAGTTGCTTTATCTGTTTTTTTAAACCGGATGCAGTTCATTTGAGCAATATGAGATGGAAGGGAGTTTCATGCAACAATGTCTATATAATGCTGTATGCTTTCTTGAATATGGAGATGTCAGGGACCATAGTGGGCCACCAAAAGCGTCATCACACAAATGCCAGGGTCCAGCGGGGCTCTGGGTGGCAGGCCAGTCTGGAGGAGTGGGCCCACTCCAGGACCACGGAGCGGACCGCGTCAAGCATGAACATCCGGTTATTGGGACCCCCTCGGAGATCGGCTGGGAACACTATGCCTCCCAGACCTGTTTCCCTATACCCCAGCTGAGTGCTGTTGCCCGCCACGAGGTGGGAAGGATGGTCTCGGGCTCCGGGGGTAGTAGCCGTGGGGCTTTAACGGCGAGATAGTGCATCCGGCTTGACATTCTTGGATCCCGGCCGATATGAGAGTGAAAAGTTGAACCGTGTGAACAGCAGAGCCTATCTAGCTTGCCTAGAGTTGAGGCGTTTGGCGGTTGCGGACATACTTCAGATTTTTGTGGTTGGTCCATGCGATGAACAAATGTTCTGCCCCTTCCAGCCAGCGCCTCCATTCCTCCAACGCCATCTTCACTGCGAGAAGCTTACGATTTCCCACATCGTAGTTTTTCTCCGTGATGTTGAGGCGATGGGAGAAGAAGGCGCAGGGGTGTAGCTTCAAGTCCAGGGCAGAACGTTGGGACAGGACCGCCCCCACTCCTTCATCCGACGCATCGGCCTCCACCACGAACTGACGGGAAGGGTCAGGATGCACCAGGATGGGAGCAGTGGTGTTTCAGGTCCCAGAACGCCCGGTCAGCAGCAGGGGACCACGTGAACGGAACCTTGGGAGAAGTGGGTGCTGACAGGGGGGAAGAATGTGTTCTGTAACCCGGATGAAGTGGCGATAGAAGTTGGCGAACCCCAGGAAAACGTTGCAGCTGCACCCTGGACGAAGGCTGGGGCCAATTCACCACTGCTCTCACCTTCCCGGGATCCATCTGGACACTCCCAACGGAGATGATGTACCCCAGAAAGGGGATGGTGGAGCGATGGAACTCGCACTTCTCTGCCTTGACAAACAGCTGGTTCTCCAGGAGACGTTGAAGAACCTGACAGACGTGGAGCACATGTTCTTGGGTGGAGTGGGAGAAAGCAAGGATGTCATCAATGTAGACTAAGATGCACCGGTTCAACATGTCATTGAGAACATCATTTACCAGAGCCTGGAACACAGCAGGGGTGTTGGTGATACTCGTAGTGGCTGCATTGAAGGTGGTCTTCCTCTCATCCCCTTCCCGTATCCGCACCCGTGGTAGTCGTTCTGTAGATCCAGCTTGGAAAACACATTGGCCCCCTTGAGCGGCTCGAAGGCTGAGGAGATGAGTGGTAGCGGGAAGCAGTTCTTCACCATTATGTCATTGAGTCCCCGGTAGTCGATGTATGGGCGTAGGGTCTTGTCCTTCTTCTCCACAAAGAGGAACCCTGCGCCGGCGGCAGAGGACAAAGAAATTATAAATCCTGCAGCTAGGGAGTCCCCAATGTAGGTGTCCATAGCCTTGGTCTCCGGTCCCGACAGTGAGTACAGTCGCTCCCGTGGCGGAGTGGTGCCTGGGAGAAGGTCAATCCTGTAGTCATATGGTCGGTGTGACGTAAGGAAAGTGACAACCCACCACTGCGAACTGTATGCTCTAGTCGGCTGGCCACTCACTACATATTCGTCGCCAGACAGACTGGCTCCAAGTCATCTATAAGTCTATGTTAGGTAAAGCTCCACCTTATCTCAACTCACTGGTCACGATAACAACACCCACCCGTAGCACACGCTCCAGCAGGTATATCTCACTGGTCACCCCCAAAGCCAACAACTCCTTTGGTCACCTTTCCTTCCAGTTCTCTGCTGCCAATGACTGGAACTAATTGCAAAAATCACTGAAGCTGGAGACTTATATTTCCCTCACTAACTTTAAACATCATCTATCTGAGCAGCTAACCGATCGCTGCAGCTGTACATAGTCCATCTGTAAATCGCTCACCCAATCTACCTACCTCATCCCCATATAGTTTTTTATGTACTTTCTGCTCTTTTGCACACCAGTATCTCTACTTGCATATGATCATCTGCTCATTTATACCTCCAGTGTTAATCTGCTAAATTGTAATTACTTCGCTACTATGGGGTATTTATTGTCTACCTCCTCACACCATTTGCACACATTGTATATAGACCTTTTTTTCTATTGTGTTATTGACTGTACGCTTGATCATTCCATGTGTAATTCTGTGTTGTTGTTTGTGTCGCACTGCTTTGCTTTATCTTGGCCAGGTCACAGTTGTAAATGAGAACTTGTTCTCAACTGGTTAAATAAAGGTGAAATACATTTTTTGTAATGTTTTTTTGAACTTGATGAGAAGGAATTGAATAGTCTCACTGTGATTCCCTGACACCCATAGGTTAATGGGAGTGGTAATATATTTTGTGATGAATAAGCCATCTGATTTGATGAAAGGAGTTGAATTTGTCTTTCTGCCCATCATTTCATTTAACTTCTCAGGGCTATTTTTGTCTCAATTTCCGCCTGAATGATGTGCCCAAAGTAAACTGCTTGTTATTTGCGCACACTCCAGTTGCGCACTCCAGTTTGACCGCTAACGGGACGCCTAGGCTTAAGAAGTTTCATCAGCCCCATAAGAGTCACAGCTATATATTTTATATGATCTCTTATGCACTATTTTAGGTCCAGCTTGTGGGTACTTTGGATTTCCTGGATACAGCCACTATATTCTGATAACTGCATCCAATGGGTATAGATACAGCTTTAGAACAAAGTTCTACAGTATTAGTAAAAATGTGATTGATACATGTGGATGATCTTGTTCCTGTAGTGTTTATAAACACCCTGGTAGGTTGATTACTAACCTGAACCAGATTACAGACACTGTTTACAGTGAGACGCTTCCTCTTGAGCAGACAGCTTGATTAAAACCAGTCAATAGTCAGGTCCCCAATTAGACCTCTCTATTTACATGACATACACTATCAAGCATATCACACATATTATTTTGATACTGACTGTTAGCACTTGGTGGCACTTGGCAACACCCCAAAAGAAAAGGCTTTAGATGTGCCAAGTGAACCTGCAATCACAACACTTCAATATCACTTGACATAAGATCTTCTCTAAGCATTACAGGGATATGGCTCTCAATATATACAGCAACACCTCCCCAATAAGCATTCCTGTCTCTTCTATACATGTTATTTCCTTGTATTGCTACTGCTGTGTCATCAAATTAATAATCTAAGTGAGTCTCAGAAATGGTTTATTTATGAATGTTATCTGATGTTAGAAAGTTATTGATTTCATGAATCTTCATTCTAAGGCTAAATATATGAACAAAGATATAAACGCAACATGCAACAATTTCAATGATTTTACTGAGTTACAGTTCATATAAGGAAATCAGTCAGGCCTACCCAGTGGGGAGCCAGGCCCACCCAGTGGGGAGCCAGGCCCAGCCAATCAGAATTTTCCCCCACAAAAGGGCTTCATTACAGACGGAAATACTCCTCACTTCCATCAGATCCCACAAGTGAACAATGTGGAGGCTGTAGTGGTTTAGAGTGGCCTTTTATTGTCCCCAGCACAAGGTGCACCAGTGTAATGATTATGCCATTTAATCAGCTTCTTGATATTCCACACATGTCAGGTGAATGGATTATCTTGGCAAAGGAGAAATGCTCACTAAAAGGGATGTAAACAAATTTGTCCACAAAATTTGAGAGAAATAAGCTTTTTGTGCATCTGGAAATTTTCTGGGATCTTTTATTTCAGCTCATGAAACATGGGACCAACACTTTACATGTTTTGTTTATATTTTTGTTCAGTATATATTCATATGGGCTAATTTTCGCCTTTCCTGTGTTGCTTATCAGAGATAGTCATACTTCTTGGCTCTTTCCAGAACATCTACCTTGGAACTTGACCATCAGTTTCTCCAAGACTTTGTCCTCAGACTCCGTTTAAGTCTCATGTGAAGATTCTGAAATTCCGTCTACAGCCATGTTGTTCTGCCTTGATTGTCCCTCGAGATGATCTGATTTCTCTGTCATTGTTATCATGGATTCACATACAGAACTGATGACCTCTCTCACCGACTGACATATTGCTGTCATCTTGCCATTCTCTTGTTTAAACTCATCGAGCTGACCGTGGGAGAACTGCCAACTGTCCTGGATCTCTCTGGTCTTCCATTATTTTATTAGTTGACTTAGTATTTGGACAAAACACTTGAAGCTATTTTCTTGTTGTTGTAACAACTTCTTGTATAACTATTTTTGTTTGTTTAAAAGATCCTTCACCTGTGATAGAGAGACACCACTGTCCTCAACGGTACTCTCGTCGGCTTTGGTCTTTGTAATGGTAGCAATGTACAGATAGTAGCAGTCCCAGCAACTGATGCCAACCGCATCTTGGGATCCAAACTCTAAAGGTAGCTAGCTACTAAGAAACTTTGCAATAGACTTTCAACAGGAAGTGACGTGTACTAGACGATGCACTGTGTTACAGGTTTAGGTTTTCTTAGTGAGTTTCTCAGTTTATCAGTGTCTCCTCTGTCTCAGTCTGCTACTCAAAGCGTGAGGTTGGGCTGTTGTCTTCTGTAGTGGAATGTGACAGTAGTTGCATGCCTTGTCTTCTCAGTCTGCTACTCAGAGCGTGAGGTTGGGCTGTTGTCTTCTGTAGTGGAATGTGACAGTAGTTGCATGCCTTGTCTTCTCAGTCTGCTACTCAGAGCGTGAGGTTGGGCTGTTGTCTTCTGTAGTGGAAGGTGACAGTAGTTGCATGCCTTGTCTTCTCAGTCTGCTACTCAGAGCGTGCGGTTGAGCTGTTGTCTGAGTAGTTGTCTTGGGATCTAACCAGGTTGATGGAGGTCATACAAATTTGTCTGTACATTCTCCTCCTTGGAATGTTCTGGAATCAGAATGTCACACAGTTCTAGGAGTTCCAGTCCTCTCCAGACTCCATCCCTGGCACGCAGGGTTAAAGTCATGCAGAATATACAGTATCTCATTTCCCGGATTATATCTAATGTAGTATGTCATTTTCATGTTGATAGAACGCTATGGTCATGGGATACACCCCTACCATATTCACAACATCCCCAGAATTTATTTTCTCCCTCTTTTCTCCATCCTCTCCCTTCTCTCCCTCTTTTCTCCTTCTTCTCTCCCTCTTCTCTCCCTCTTCTCTCCCTCTTCTCTCCCTCTTCTTTCCCTATTTTCTCCATCCATCCTTCAGAGTCATAACCGTCTCTCTCCTCCCCCCAGGGGCCTTTTCTCCATCCATCCTTCAGAGTCATAACCGTCTCTCTCCTCTCCCCAGGGGCCTTTTCTCCATCCATCCTTCAGAGTCATAACCGTCTCTCTCCTCTCCATCCATCCTTCAGAGTCATAACCATCTCTCTCCTCTCCATCCATCCTTCAGAGTCATAACCGTCTCTCTCCTCTCCCCAGGGGCCTTTTCTCCACCCATCCTTCAGAGTCATAACCGTCTCTCTCCTCTCCATCCATCCTTCAGAGTCATAACCATCTCTCTCCTCTCCATCCATCCTTCAGAGTCATAACCGTCTCTCTCCTCTCCCCAGGGGCCTTTCTCCATCCATCCTTCAGAGTCATAACCGTCTCTCTAATCTCCCCAGGGGCCTATTCTCCATCCATCCTTCAGAGTCATAACCGTCTCTCTCCTCTCCCCAGGGGCCTTTTCTCCATCCATCCTTCAGAGTCATAACCGTCTCTCTCCTCTCCCCAGGGGCCTTTTCTCCATCCATCCTTCAGAGTCATAACCATCTCTCTCCTCTCCCCAGGGGCCTTTTATCCCTCCCTACACTTCTCTATACTTGAATTAAATACTTTGACCCAGGCAGCACAGCTTCAGCAACATCAACCCTGGACTTCGAGACATGGTGGGACTGAAAAGCCCTTGTTACATGTGTGTGTATGCATATGTCTGTGTGTGTGTGTGTGTGTGTGTGTGTGTCTGTGTGTGTGTGTGTGTGTGTGTGTGTGTGTGTGTGTGTGTGTTTCACCAGGCCCTGACTCCATCAGCATATAGCAGCTACATCTCTGTAAACTCCTATAGATCAGAAGATGATTGGCTCTGAATACGTCGCAAATGGAGCCCTATTTCCTTTATAGTGCACTACTTTTGCCCATAGGGATGTATAGGGAATAGGGTGCCATTTGGGAAACAGAGATCTACTCTCTTTCCTGTGGAAAATGCTTCCACTCTCAGGGCTGCTCCTTCCCTGTCCCTGTCCACCTTCCTCTGCATATAACCTCTGGTTGTACTCCCTGTCTGCATTCAGAGTGGGATGGCATATAGAACGTGTTCTAGTCTCTCTACATATCACTATCTCTCTTTGTGTCTACCTCGTCATATCTCTCTATCTCTCTCTCTCGCTCTCTCTCTCGCGCTCTCTCAATTCAGTAGACTTTACTGACATGGCAAGTTAATTGACTTACACTGTCAAAGTATACTGTAAAAACAATGGTGGGACCAACAGCAATCAGACATCAATAATGATAGTAGTAGTGGAAAGGGTATTACCATTAATAGCAACTACAACAACAATATTAATGAGAATAATAATACATTAAAGCAATAGTAGTAGACCAGTCTCAACTTGACTGAGAAGCCACATGACATGGTAGTAGACCAGTCTCAACTTGACTGAGAAGCCACATGACATGGTAGTAGACCAGTCTCAACTTGACTGAGAAGCCACATGACATGGTAGTAGACCAGTCTCAACTTGACTGAGAAGCCACATGACATGGTAGTAGACCAGTCTCAACTTGACTGAGAAGCCACATGACATGGTAGTAGACCAGTCTCAACTTGACTGAGAAGACACATGACATGGTAGTAGACCAGTCTCAACTTGACTGAGAAGACACATGACATGGTAGTAGACCAGTCTCAACTTGACTGAGAAGCCACATGACATGGTAGTAGACCAGTGTCAACATGACTGAGAAGCCACATGACATGGTAGTAGACCAGTCTCAACTTGACTGAGAAGCCACATGACATGGTAGTAGACCAGTCTCAACTTGACTGAGAAGCCACATGACATGGTAGTAGACCAGTCTCAACTTGACTGAGAAGCCACATGACATGGTAGTAGACCAGTCTCAACTTGACTGAGAAGCCACATGACATGGTAGTAGACCAGTCTCAACTTGACTGAGAAGCCACATGACATGGTAGTAGACCAGTCTCAACTTGACTGAGAAGCCACATGACATGGTAGTAGACCAGTCTCAACTTGACTGAGAAGCCACATGACATGGTAGTAGACCAGTGTCAACATGACTGAGAAGACACATGACATGGTAGTAGACCAGTCTCAACATGACTGAGAAGCCACATGACATGGTAGTAGACCAGTGTCAACATGACTGAGAAGCCACATGACATGGTAGTAGACCAGTGTCAACTTGACTGAGAAGCCACATGACATGGTAGTAGACCAGTCTCAACTTGACTGAGAAGCCACATGACATGGTAGTAGACCAGTCTCAACTTGACTGAGAAGCCACATGACATGGTAGTAGACCAGTGTTAACATGACTGAGAAGCCACATGACATGGTAGTAGACCAGTGTCAACATGACTGAGAAGCCACATGACATGGTAGTAGACCAGTGTCAACATGACTGAGAAGCCACATGACATGGTAGTAGACCAGTGTTAACATGACTGAGAAGCCACATGACATGGTAGTAGACCAGTGTTAACATGACTGAGAAGCCACATGACATGGTAGTAGACCAGTGTCAACATGACTGAGAAGCCACATGACATGGTAGTAGACCAGTGTCAACATGACTGAGAAGCCACATGACATGGTAGTAGACCAGTCTCAACTTGACTGAGAAGCCACATGACATGGTAGTAGACCAGTGTCAACATGACTGAGAAGCCACATGACATGGTAGTAGACCAGTGTCAACATGACTGAGAAGCCACATGACATGGTAGTAGACCAGTGTCAACATGACTGAGAAGCCACATGACATGGTAGTAGACCAGTGTCAACATGACTGAGAAGCCACATGACATGGTAGTAGACCAGTGTCAACATGACTGAGAAGCCACATGACATGGTAGTAGACCAGTGTCAACATGACTGAGAAGCCACATGACATGGTAGTAGACCAGTGTCAACATGACTGAGAAGCCACATGACATGGTAGTAGACCAGTGTCAACATGACTGAGAAGCCACATGACATGGTAGTAGACCAGTGTCAACATGACTGAGAAGCCACATGACATGGTAGTAGACCAGTGTCAACATGACTGAGAAGCCACAAAGACAAAACAAAATGGCAAACATTATTGACATTACATTGCACTATTCACTGGCCATCCCTCAGGTTGTGGCAGGAGACCACATACTTGGCTACCAGACTGCACAATTAGGCTTTTCACCCAATATATATTAGAATTGTTTTTTAATTCCTTTTAATGAATGACAATTTTGGGAAGGAAAGATTATCTTAGGTCTGAGTATTTGTCACAGTGTAATAGGAAATGCAGCTCTGTCGCTCTGTCTCATCTGCGTACAGCAGACACTTGATTTCAGTGTTGTGTATGGGGAGACCAGGTGCTGCTGATTCTTCTAATGTTTTTGCCAATTCATTAAAATGATAAACATTCAACATCATGGGCCATAAAAAGTTGAATACATTGGCCATGCTGTCAATCAAGCATGACTGCTGCCAAAACAACTGGAAACACTGAAAAACGAGTGATGACTGGGAAAATACGCCTCTTTCTAGAGCTCCGACCTGAAGATCACTGACGTCATTATTCAACCTTGTTTTTTTCCTGAATTCCCAGTTATATTGAAAAGACCATAAATCCAGAGAATGCCAGACTTTGATGATAAAGTTTGATGCCAACATCTGCCCACGAAGGACCGCCGTGCCACTTTCCTGTTCATGTGAGCAGCAAAGGTGAGTCCAAAAATGTATTGTATGCTGCTGCACAAATATTGTAATATGCCAGGGAGATATGTATCCTGTAACTAAGAAAGTAATACCAAGTGTATGTTGTGTAGTAAGCTGTTAGTGGCTCATGTGCCTCACCCTAATAATTTGGTGCACATGTAGCCTATAGCCTGTTTTAGAGAAATGTAATCATCAAATATTGTAAGAGCTTTCATTGTCTGCTTATATGCCCCCTTTATTTATCCTATGGTTCTGACTTGGTGTACAGGGAGAATAATGTAAGAATGGCCCATGTTCTGAATTATGTCGCTGTACATTTTAAAAGTCCTGAACAAATAGTTATATTGACTACGTCCTTCCTAGCTCGCTAATTAATGTCTTAATCAAAATTAAGTATTGCCTCTTATCCGCTCATCGTTCCCTCATGTCATAGTTTGTACATCTCAATTGCCGGTAGAAACCACATTTGTTTAAGCAAGTCAGCCATATCAGCTATGTTTTTTAAAAGACAGTAAATGAGGCTGAATGAACTGTTTTGCTGCCAGACAAGGCTCCACTGATAACCAGGTGTAGCAGTGGTAAGGATTCACTCCATGGTGCTGAAAATAAAGCTCTGCTGTTGGGACAGCTTTATGTAGGCCTTAACAGTTTGTGGGCACCATTTGTCACCGTTATAGTGCAATTAAAGTGTTGTTTAGTGTTGTGTTGTGGCTTTGCTGGCATGCATTTTTTTTTTACCCCACCAAGATTTATATGCTAAAATCTCCACTGATTGTAACCGATTTAGAATTCAGGCTGTAACACAACATGTGTGGAGTTAATCAAATGGTATAAATACTTTCTGAAGGCACTGTACTTCCTGTCTGATTCTCTCTGCAGTTGGTGACCGAGCTGTACAATCATGCAGATTGACTGGAGAGGCACACACGCATGGACGCGCACACAAACACACACATCCACACACACACACACACACACACACACACACACACACACACACACACACACACGCACGGACGCGCACACACACACACACACACACGCACGGACGCACACACACACACACACACACACACACACACACACACACACACACACACACACACACACACACACACACAGGAGGGGCTTGACAGCATTAGCCCTGGGAAGGAGGTGCATTAGATTGGTATTAGACGGAGACAGAGGCCACACATGTCGTTTACCACTGTCCACTAACTGTCTGCCTCCCAAACAGCATCCTATTGCTTAGAGCCTGATGAGTAGTCCACTATGTAGAGAATAGGGTGCCATTAGAGACGCAACCACTGACTTTTATTATTTTCACAGAGATTTTATGCATCCAATCACGACTTTACTTAGACCAACTGCACAGGCATAGGGATCTTCACCCGCACACACACACACACACACACACACACACACGCACGCACACACACGTAGGGATGTCCACACACACGCACAGGGATACACACACATGTAGGAATGAGAGTGCACACACACACACTCCCCCACACACACAAACATCCCCTTCCTCTCAAAATGCATAGCAGATGACAGGATACAACTATGCATATAAATGTGGTCCATAGAAAACACATAACCCAATGCTATTAAATATTTCAAACACGGCTTCAAAAGTATATGAACGTCCCAAATGACAACGGCAACTTTCAGAGAACGGTTCTCCGCTGTTCAAAAACAACCGACGTCAGCATGTGAGTATTTTGCATCTCAAATTCCATTTTAAAAGTAAACATTCCATTTAGATAAGCAACCCCTGGGTTATTGATCAGGAAGGGTGACCTGTTTCATGCATCAGAGGGGGGGCTCTTGTCAAAAGTAGTGCACTATATAATATAGGGTACTATTTGGGACACTTCCAGAGAGACAACCAATGAATAACGATGTTGTGACCTTGCTGTCCTTGCTGTCCTCTCCCGTCTGTAACCAGCATGCAGCTGAAACACATACAAGTCCTCTCCCGTCTGTAACCAGCATGCAGCTGAAACACATACAAGATCTCTCCCGTCTATAACCAGCATGCAGCTGAAACACATACAAGACCTCTCCCCTCTGTAACCAGCATGCAGCTGAAACACATACAAGACTTCTCCCATCTGTAACCAGCATGCAGCTGAAACACATACAAGATCTCTCCCGTCTGTAACCAGCATGCAGCTGAAACACATACAAGTCCTCTCCCGTCTGTAACCAGCATGCAGCTGAAACACATACAAGTCCTCTCCCGTCTGTAACCAGCATGCAGCTGAAACACATACAAGTCCTCTCCCGTCTGTAACCAGCATGCAGCTGAAACACATACAAGGCTCCACCCCCTCTGTAACCAGCATGTTACTGTGGGACAATACAAGGCCCCACCCCCTCTGTAACCAGTATGTTACTGTGGGAATATACAAGGCCCCACCCCCTCTGTAACCAGCATGTTACTGTGGGACTATACAAGGCCACCCACTCTGTAACCAGCATGTTACTGTGGGACTATACAAGGCCCCACCCCCTCCATCCCCTCCACTTGTTTAAGAGAAATTGCCATTTAAAAAGGTCCATTGCTGAGAGCTACCTTCTGATTGGATGCCAGCCCTTATTCTTAGCCTCTAACTGGGGCCCCAGAGTTTTTCCTGATCAGGATATTTGGTCAGGAAAACCTCCTGTCCCTTATTATGATGTCAGTCCACCGCTGGAGAGAAAGCTGTGAACAAAGTACCAGATCAGAACAGTGAAGTAAGATAATTCACCCTCTGGGTACCACACACACACACACACACACACACACACACACACACACACACACACACACACACGCACACATATACACACACGCAGGCAAGCACACACACATATACACACATATACACACACACACACACACACACACACACACACACACACACACACACACACGCACACAGACAAGTACACACACATATACACACACACGCAGGCAAGCACACACACATATACACACATATACACACACACCCCCTCATGACAGTCAGTATAATCAGATACAGGAGTATTTTTGTTCCCATCTCGCTGTGTTCCAAGCTTGCTAGCGGCCAGCTGATGAGGACCACTGGTTGATTGCTCAGAATTTAATGCACCTATCATTCAAAGAGACTGCTGCTGTCGGTTCCTGATAAACCAGCTTTATTAACATACACCTTGGACTGGAGGCAAAAATGGTCCAACTGCATCAGAACATCCAGTTAGTCCTTTACATCATTTTATCTGTAGGAACCAGTAAAGTTCTTTCTAACCCAACACAAACTTCCCAACTCCCACACGGCTTACTGAAAGTCTTTATGTAATAGCATCATGACCTAGTCAATATGTCCAGGGAGGAGTTGAGTTCCCCATCAGCACATTGCAATCTGCTACAGACATGTCTTCATTGCTTGTTGAACCTTTCCCCCGTCTTGACAGGTTCAGCTGTAGACTGATGGGTTGAGCCGGACACACACACACACACACACACACACACACACACACACACACACACACACACACACACACACACACACACACACACACACACACAGTCTAAACCCCTGGGGTGATCTGGGCAGAGCTGGGTAGAAACAGGCAGGTACGCATGACCTCACTGTGGACCACAGTAATTGGCAGTTGTAAATCCCACCTCGCTCTGTCTCTCTCTCCCTCTCTCTGTTAAACGTAGATCACCCACCGTGAAAAACATTCTCTCTATTTCATCTCCTCACTCCAACCTCCAGCCCTGTCTGACGTTGATCTGCTCCAACTTCCAACCCTGTCTGACATAGAGACCCACTCCAACCTCCAGCCCTGTCTGACGTTGATCAGCTCCAACTTCCAACCCTGTCTGACATAGAGACCTGCTCCAACTTCCAACCCTGTCTGACGTTGACCCACTCCAACTTCAAACCCTATCTGACATAGAGACCCGCTCCAACCTCCAGCCCTGTCTGACGTTGATCTGCTCCAACTTCAAACCCTATCTGACATAGAGACCCACTCCAACCTCCAGCCCTGTCTGACGTTGATCTGCTCCAACTTCCAACCCTGTCTGACATAGAGACCCACTCCAACCTCCAACCCTGTCTGACTTCGATCTGCTCCAACTTCCAACCCTGTCTGACATAGAGACCCGCTCCAACTTCCAACCCTGTCTGACATAGAGACCCACTCCAACTTCCAACCCTGTCTGACATAGAGACCCGCTCCAACTTCCAACCCTGTCTGACGTTGACCCACTCCAACTTCAAACCCTATCTGACATAGAGACCCACTCCAACTTCCAACCCTGTCTAACATAGAGACAAGCTCTAACCTCCAACCCTGTCTGACATAGAGACCCACTCCAACCTCCAACCCTGTCTGACATAGAGACCCACTCCAACCTCCAACCCTGTCTAACATAGAGACCCACTCCAACCTCCAACCCTGTCTGACATAGAGCGGCTCCAAGTGCAAGCGTGTGATTGTGTGAAACCCTGCACTAAATGTCACATAACACTCTTGCTCTTGAATTATTTAGTGTCGTCTTGGTTCCATAGAATATCTGTCTTGTAAAGATAGAAAGTTATACATCCCGAATAGCACCCTATTCTCTATATAGTAAGCTTATTTAGACCAGAAGCCACTGGGCCCTGCTCAAAAGTAGAAGTGGTGTAAAGTACTTGAAAGTACTACTTAAGTAGTTTCTTTGGGTATCAGTACTTTACTTTACTATGTATATTTTTGACAACTTTTACTTCACTACATTCCTAAAGAAAAGTATGTACTTTTTGCTCCATACAATTTCCCTGACACCCAAAAGTACTCTTTACATTTTGAGTGCTTAGCAGGACAGTAAAATCATCTCATTCACACATTTATCAATATCCCTGATTATCCCTACAGCCTCTGATCTGGCGGACTCACTAAACAGATGCTTTGTTGAGTGTTGGAGTGCGCTGGTGGCTATCCGCAAATTTGGTTTGCTTAATATAAGACATTTGAAAAGATTTATACTTTTACTTTTACTTTTGATACTTAAGTATATTTTAGCAATTACATTTACTTTTGATACTTAAGGATTTTACTGCGTGACATTCACTTTTACTTGAGTCATTTTCTATTAAGGTATCTTTACTTTTACTCAAGTATGAAAATTGGGTACTTTTTCCACCACTGAAGGTTGTGCACTACAAAGCCAGAGATATAGGTGGGCCTTAGGGGGCTTGGCCCGCCCTACCGTACCTCCTTGCCCATCCAAATAAAATAGTTAAATATTTATCATTTATTTTGCCGACACATGCACTAACAGAAAGACGCATCAATCTCAGTTAAAGGAACCGAGTGAGCGAAACAGCTCCCCTGTCTCAGTATGTGTAGAGAAAGCATCCGAGCGAGGGAAACAGCTCCCCTGTCTCAGGATGTGTAGAGAAAGCATCCGAGCGAGGGAAACAGCTCCCCTCTGTATGTAGCCCATGTACAGTGCCTTGCGAAAGTATTCGTCCCCCTTGAACTTTGCGACCTTTTGCCACATTTCAGGCTTCAAACATAAAGATATAAAACTGTATTTTTTTGTGATGAATCAACAACAAGTGGGACACAATCATGAAGTGGAACGACATTTATTGGATATTATAAACTTTTTTAACAAATCAAAAACTGAAAAATTGGGCGTGCAAAATTATTCAGCCCCCTTAAGTTAATACTTTGTAGCGCCACCTTTTGCTGCGATTACAGCTGTAAGTCGCTTGGGTTATGTCTCTATCAGTTTTGCACATCGAGAGACTGACATTTTTTCAGAAGAAGAGTCTGTGACAGTAGGAGTGAAGTTTCTGGAAAAAGTTTTTGGCTGATCAATTTGTGGTTTCACAGTGGGTGAAAAAAAGAGTTGGGTCATGTGGAATCGGTGAGGGTAACCAGAAGTGGACTAGTGATAATTGTTTGTGTTTCCGTTGGGCAGAGGGAGAATGCGCTCGAAGAAAACAAATGGGGGAAATAGAAGTGAATTGTTTCGTTCTCAAGAAAAGGGCACCAATGGAAGGAGTGATAACTGGGGTAGCAGTAAATATGAAAGTTGACCAGCTGAGGGGAAAGATTCCCGGTGTATGTGATGCTCGTCGTTTGGTGCGACGCAGACAGGGTGGCGAGAGTAGGGAGAGTACTTCTTTTGAGTTTTGAAGTTGAGTCCACCCGACAAAGTGAAGTTAGTTATAGGTGATCCTGTATGAGCATATGTGCCAAATACATTACCATGTTACAGGTGTCAAGCTTATGGACATGTGGCAGTAGTGTGTAGGAGGGAGAGTCCAAGGTGTGAGAATTGTGCAGAAGGACGTGAGACAAAGGCATGTGTAGTTTTGGGGAAAGTAGTGGAATGTGCTAATTGTAGGGGTGTCCATGGAGCTGGGGATCAGACATGTCCCGGGCGAGAGAGGCAGGTTCAGGTTCCCAGGGTTACAGTAGTGAGAAGTTGTCATGCCTAGGCAGTGAAGACAGTAGAGGAACATGGGTCAAGGGGGAGGAGTGGTGAGAGTAGTAGAGACATACCAGTACAGAGCGATAGGCCAAAAAGTGATATCATTTCAGCAAGATTGTGTTTTTAGCATTTATAGCCATGGTTATCTATTGTACTGCAGGGATGGATCAGAAGTCTCAGAAAATGGAGGTTGTGGTGGCAGCTGCAGAGAGGTATTTGGGTGTGTGAGACGACATCAGAAGAGTTACAAGGTGTGTTAAGTGGTTGATTTCATGCATGTTAACATAAGAAGCCTCCTTCCTAAGTTTGTTTTACTCACTGCTTTAGCACACTCCGCCAACCCTGATGTCCTTGCCGTGTCTGAATCCTGGCTTAGGAAGGCCACCAAGAATTCTGAGATTTCCATACCCAGCTACAACATTTTCCTTCAAGATAGAACTGCCAAGGGGGGCGGGGGGGGGGGGGTGCAATCTACTCCAGAGATAGCCTGCAAAGTTCTGTCATTACGTTCCAGGGCCATGCCCAAACAGTTCGAGCTTCTACATTTTAAAAATGAATCTCTGCAGAAATAAGTCTCTCACTGCTGCCGCCAGTTATAGACCCGACTCAGCTCCCAGCTGTGCCCTGGACACCATGTGTGAATTGATTGCCTCCATCGATCTTCAGAGTTCATTCTGTTAGGTGACCTAAACTGGGAAATGCTTAACACCCCGGCAGTCCTACAATCTAAGCTGGATGCCCTCAATTTCACACAAATTAAAATCCATGGAGAATAAGAGCACCTCCTCCCAGCTGCCCACTGCACTGAGGCTAGGAAACACTGTCACCACCGATAAATCCACAATAATCGAAAATTTCAATAAGCATTTCTCTACGGCTGGCCATGCTTTCCTCCTGGCTACCCCAACGCTGGCCAACAGCTCCGCACCCCCGCGAGCTACTTGCCCAAGCCTCACTAGCTTCTCCTTCACCCAAATCCAGATAGCAGATGTTCTGAAAGAACTGCAAAACCTGGACCTGTACAAATCAGCTGGGCTAGACAATCTGGACCCTCTCTTTCTGAAATTATCCGCCGCCATTGTTGCAACCCCTATTACCAGTCTGTTCAACATCTCTTTCGTATCGTCCGAGATCCCTAAAGATTGGAAAGCTGCCGCAGTCATCCCCCTCTTCAAAGGGGGTGACACTCTAGACCCAAACTGTTACAGACCTATATCCATCCTGCCCTGCCTCTCTAAAGTCTTTCGAAAGCTAAGTTAATAAACAGATCACTGACCATTTCGAATCCCACCATACCTTCTCTGTTGTTCAATCCAGATTCCGAGCTGGTCATGGGGGCACCTAAGCCACGCTCAAGGTACTAAACGATATCATAACCGCCATCGATAAAAGACAGAACTGTGCAGCCGTCTTCATCAACCTGGCCAAGGCTTTCGACTCTGTCAATCACCATATTCTTATCGGCAGACTCAACAGCCTTGGTTTCTCAAATGTCTGGTTCACCAACTACTTCGCAGACAGAGTTCAGTGTGTCAAATTGGAGGGCCTGTTGTCTGGACCTCTGGCAGTCTCTATTGGGGTACCACAGGGTTCAATTCTCGGGCCGACTCTTTTCTCTGTATATATCAACGATGTCGCTCTTGCTGCGGGTGATTCCCTGATCCACCTCTATGCAGACGACTCCAATCTGTAGACATCTGGCCCTTTTTGGACACTGTGTTAACTAACCTCCAAACGAGCTTCAATGCCATACAACACTCCTTCCCTGGCCTCCAACTGCTCTTAAACACTAGTGAAACCAAATGCATGCTTTTCAACCGTTCGCTTCCCACAACCCACCCGCCCGACTATCATCACTACTCTGTACGGTTCTGACTTAAAATATGTGGACAACTGCAAATACCTAGGTGTCTGGCTAGACTGTAAACTCCCCTTCCAGACTCATATTAAACATCTGCAATCCAAAATTAAATCTAAAATCGGCTTCCTATTTCGAAATAAAGCCTCCTTCACTCACGCCGCCAAACATACGCTAGTAAAACTGACTATCCTACCGATCCTCGACTTCAGCGAAGCCATTTGCAAAATAGCTTCCAATACTCTTCTCAGCATACTGGATGCAGTCTATCACAGTGCCATCTGTTTTGTCACCAAAGCCCCTTATACCACCAACCACTGCGACCTGTATGCTTTAGTTGGCTGGCCCTCGCTACATATTCGTCGGCAGACACACTGGCTCCAGGTCACCTATAAGTCTATGCTAGGGAAGGCTCCGCCTTATCTCAGCTCACTGGCCATGATAACAACACCCACCCGTAGCACGCGGTCCAGCAGGTATATCTCACTGGTCATCCCCAAAGCCAACACCTCTTTTAGATGCCTTTCCTTCCAGTTCTCTGCTGCCAATGCCTGGAACGATTTGCAAAAATCGCTGAAGCTGGAGACTTATATTTCCCTCATTAACTTTAAGCATCAGCAATCTGAGAAGCTAACCGATCGCTGCAGCTGTACATAGCCCATCTGTAAATAGCCCACCCAATCTACCTACCTCATCCCCATATTATTTTTATTTACTTTTCTGCTGTTTTGCACACCAGTATTTCTTCTTGCACATCATCATCTGCACATCTATCATCTATCATATCATCAATTTGATAAATTGCAATTACTTCGCTTTTTGCCTTACCTCCTCACGCCATTTGCACACACTGAATATAGACTTTCTTTTTTTTCTATTGTGTTATTGACTGTACACTTGTTTATTCTGTGTGTAACTTTGTGTTGTTGTTTGTGTCGCACTTCTTTTCTTTATATTGGCCAGGTCGCAGTTGTAAATGAGAACTTGTTCTCAACTAGTTTACCTGGTTAAATAAAGGTGTTCTCAACTAGTTTACCTGGTTAAATAAAGGTGAAATAAAATATAAAATAAAAAATGAAAATGTCCCATCCTTTCAGGATGATGGCATGAGTTAGGAGTAAATACGTTTAATTAGTGGAGTAGGTTGGTGTTAATTTTATTTTATACCATTTTGAAATTAGTGATTGTGGTGTTAGATGGTAGAGTATATATTTAGTTTGTTTTTTTCAAGCGAAGTATAAGGGAGTTGTACTCCAGTCTAGTAAGTGGCAGTAATGCAGCAAATTGTATGCCAACCTCCATTAAACCTCATAGAAGAAGAAGGATATCAAAGGCCCGTCCAACTGATTCGTTCTGGCGCCTGGACTGGAGCACTATATAGTGCACAGCATTGTTCCGTGCTGACATTTCCACCATCAAGTCCCTCTACCTCCTGAAACACAGAGGACAGGCCCACGCAGCCACATTCATGCCAGTTCAATAATTGACTTCCGCTCACAACTTGTGGACTTGTTTACGTGCTGCTGTGCGGTTTATTACTAACGTTACTTTGCTACTTGCCAACTTTTAACTTTTTACATTTTTAATAACCGTTTTATATTTTTTATTTTTCCCTCGCTCAACTTTTTTCATTCAACTTTTTCACCTCGGACGCTTTATCTGGATGTGGTTCTTTAGGACCCCCACCAGCCGAAGCTAAGTAGTAACATTGACATTATGCCTTCTAATGCTGTACTCATAATATACAGGAGAAAGATCGCCTTATGGTGAGGATAGCCGTACTGCAAACCCAGCTTCAGACGCAATCTTTAGACAGATACTTTCAACCGGTTCTCCCCATTAAGCAATGATTCAGAGTCAGAGTCCAAGCCTTTTCTGGTCTCTCCTCCACCCGTTACGGAGTCTGAGCTGCCAAAGCCTCCCAATATTAGCTCTGATAAATTGAAAACCCTAGTCATTGGCAACTCCATTACCCGCAGTATTAGACTTAAAACGAATCATCCAGCAATCATACACTGTTTACCAGGGGGCAGGGCTACTGACATAAAGGCTAATCTGAAGATGGTGCTGGCTAAGGCTAAAACTGGCGAGTGTAGAGAGTATAGGGATATTGTTATCCACGTCAGCACCAACGATGTTAGTATGAAACAGTCAGAGGTCACCAAGCACAACATAGCTTCAGTGTGTAAATCAGCTAGAAAGATGTGTCAGCATTGAGTAATTGTTTCTGCCCCCCTCCCAGTTAGGGGGAGTGATAAGCTCTACAGCAGTCTCACAACTCAATCGCTGTTTGAAAACTGTTTTCTGCCGTCCCAAACGATAGAATTTGTAGATAATTAGCCCTCTTTCTGGGACTCACCCACAAACAGGACCAAGCCTGGCCTGATGAGGAGTGACGGACTGCATCCTAGCTGGAGGGATGCTCTCATCTTATCTATGAACATAGACAGAGCTCTAACTCCTCTAGCTCCACATTGAAATAGGGTGCAGGTCAAGTAGCAGGCTGCCAGCTTGATGGAGACTACCAATAGCACAGTCAGTGTAGTCAGCTCAGCTTTCCACATTGAGACCATGTCTGTGCCTTGATCTAGGTTGAGCAGAACAAAACATGGAGGTGTTCGCTTTAGCAATCTCACTGGAATAAAGACCTCCTCCATTCCTGTCAATTTTGAAAGAGAT
Organism: Oncorhynchus mykiss; assembly: GCF_013265735.2. Taxonomy (NCBI): domain Eukaryota; kingdom Metazoa; phylum Chordata; class Actinopteri; order Salmoniformes; family Salmonidae; genus Oncorhynchus; species Oncorhynchus mykiss. Next base: position 31,983,766 of record NC_048578.1, on the reverse strand, counting down.
TGTGATATCGCAAATCTCAAAATAGGGCTACTTAATGTTAGATCCCTTACTTCCAAGGCAGTTATAGTCAATGAACTAATCACTGATCATAATCTTGCTGTGATTGGCCTGACTGCAACATGGCTTAAGCCTGATGAATTTACTGTGTTAAATGAGGCCTCACCTCCTGGTTACACTAGTGACCATATCCCTCGCTCATCCCACAAAGGCAGAGGTGTTGCTAACATTTACGATAGCAAATTTCAATTTACAAAACAAATGGCAGCGTTTTCGTCTTTTGAGCTTCTAGTCTTGAAATCTATGCAGCCTACTCAATCACTTTATATAGCTACTGTCACTGAGTTCCCTGAATTCATAACGGACCTTGTAGTCTTGGTAGAATATATTCACATTTTTGGTGACTTTAACCCTTGTGTTGTCTTAAGGGTCAAAAATGACTCGCCACTATGTTTAACAGCAGAGAAATGTTTATTACATTTTTTTTCACGTTGAAATTTGATTACTTTTTCGAGATTGACCCCAACATTAGAAAAAGTGAAACATCGCCTTTGTTCATATTTCCATGAAAGCTGTACACCACCAGGGTATAAAGATTGTCTTAGGGTCATTTTTGACCCAGCAGTATTAAATCATTTACACACCACAAAAACGTCAAAGACACTCACACACACAATGAGAAATTGATATTATGCTACTGATTGAACTCGGCCAGCAGCTCCTGAAGAGGAAGATCACCATGGTTGGCACAGTTAGAAAGAACAAGCCTGAGCTCCCCCCTGCACTCCTCACAACAAGGGGGAGAGAGGCCTTCTCATCAAAGCTTGTCTTCACCCCCACCACCACTCTAGTGTCTTACCTCCCAAAGAGGAACAAGAATGTGGTCCTCCTGAGCACACTGCACAAAACGGCTGAGATCAGTGACCGTGAGGACAGGAAGCCAGCCATCCTTCTGGACTACAACCACAGCAAATGAGGTGCGGACAAGCGGACAACCTGGACAAGGTGATTGGAATTTACAGTTGCAGGAGGATGACTGCCCGCTGGCCCCTGGTCATCTTCCATAACATCATTGATGTGTCCTCATACAATGCCTTTGTGATGTGGAACAAGATCGACACTACCTGGATGCCTGATAAGTGGAACAAGAGGAGGGAGTTTCTGGAGCAGCTGGGAAAGGCACTTGTAACCCCACACATTCAAAGAAGGGAGAGCCTCTCCCACACAGCAGCTTCTGCTTGTGAAAGCTGTTCAGGGGGCTGAATCTTGTCCTGATCCACCTGAGGCTGCATCTGGGGTAGACAAGAGGAGGAGATGCCAATTCTGCCCCACAAAGGAGGACTGTAAAACAATACTATGTGCTGCATGTGATAAATACATCTACAAAGTCCATGTACACACACTCATACTGTCCTACATGTGATAAATACATCTACAAAGTCCATGCACACACACTAGCATACTGTCCTACATGTGATAAATACATCTACAAAGTCCATGCACACACACTAGCATACTGTCCTACATGTGATAAATACATCAAGTCCATGCACACACACTAGCATACTGTCCTACATGTGATAAATACATCAAGTCCATGCACACACACTAGCATACTGTCCTACATGTGATAAATACATCAAGTCCATGTACACACACTAGCATACTGTCCTACATGTGATAAATACATCTACAAAGTCCATGCACACACACTAGCATACTGTCCTACATGTGCTAATTAGAGTTGATTTGATTTATGTTCTTCACGTTTTTGTTTTGTATCTATTATCTTATTTTATTCTTATTTATAGTTGTTGTTTATACACCTTGTGGGTGGGGGCAATGGTTAAAAAAATGGGAGAAGACTAGTATTTTGTAATTGAATTCTTTATTGTACAGTACATAAGTATATATCACTATGTTGCCAAAAAAAAGTTCAAGACTGTTATTGTTTCCCTTCAATAAAATGCATTTAAAACTACTTTCTGCACATTTCTGCAACTTTCTTATGCTATACAAGTGCTATCTCTTACAAACAAATGTATGTTTACACCTATGCAGTACCTTTAGCAATAATAATAATAAACCTCTACTTTAGTAAAGAAAACAATTATGACAGGTGTGTTGTAATAAAAACGAGTGGTGACCACTGATTAAATGCAGTCTTTCTGCATCGTGAAGAGGGAAACAACACAGCGTTAATATTCACATGGAAAAGTCCACAGACCCACTCCAAAAGGCTTTCAGAGGCATCATCGACTCAGTGGGTTTTGTTCAACATGTCTCCGGACCTACTCACTGCCACAGTCATTCTCTGGACATAGTTTTGTGGATCTTAATGTTTTTCCTCATAATCCTGGACTATCGAACCACCAATTTATTATGTTTGCAATCACAACAAATAATCTGCTTAGACCTCAACCAAGGATCACTAAAAGCCATGCTATAAATTCCCAGACAACCCAAAGATTCCTAGATGCCCTTCCCTCCACCTATCCAAGGACGTCGGAGTACAAAAATCGGTTAACCACCTGAGGAACTAAATTTAACCTTGCGTAATACCCTAGAGGCAGTCACGCCCCTAAAAACAAACATTTGCTTTATGAAACTAGCTCCCTGGTCTACAGAAAATACCCGAGCCCTGAAGCAAGCTTCCAGAAAATTGGAACGGAAATGGCGCTCCACCAAACTGGAAGTCCTTCCTATGTTGAAAATCATAAACGTCTCCCACAGGATGTGGACCAAACTCAATAAAAGTGGAAGTAATAAAACCTCTCTTGAAAAAGCCAAACCTTGACCCAGAAAATATATAAAACTATCGGCCTATATCGAATCCCCCATTCCTCTCAAAAAATGTTCACTGCCTTCCTGAAGACTAACAATGTATACAAAAAGCTTCGGTCTGGTGTTAGACCCCATCATAGCACTGAGACTGTACTCATGAAGGTGGTAAATTACCTTTTAATGGCGTCAGACCGAGGCTTTGCATCTGGCTCATGCTCCTAGACCTTAGTGCTGCTTTTGACAATCTTTTGTAGAGATTGGAAACCCAAATTGGTCTACACTGACAATTTCTGGTGTGGTTTAGATCTTATCTGTCAGAAAGATATCAGTTTGTCTCTGTGGATGGTTTGTCCTCTGACAAATCAACTGTAAGTTTTACCTCTTGGTGATGTCATTCGGAAACATAATGTTAACTTTCACTGCAATGCAGACAATATACAGGTGTACATTAAAAAAACTAGGCAAGTCAGTTAAGAACCAATTCTTATTTTCAATGACGGCCTAAGAACATTGGGTTAACTGCCTTGTTCATGGGCAGAACGACAGATTTGTACCTTGTCAGCTCGGGGATTCAATCTTGCAACCTTTCGGTTACTAGTCCAACACTCTAACCACTAGGCTACGCTGCCGCCCCAAAATTGAAATGAAACACGGTGAAGCCTCAAAATTGCCCTCCCTGGAAGCCTGTGTTTCAGACATAAGGAAGTGGATGGCAGTAAATGTTTTACTTTTAAACACTGACAAAACAGAGATGCTAGTTTTAGGTCCCAAGAAACAAAGAGATCTTCTGTTGGATCTAATCTGTGAAGGACCTCGGATTTACTCTGGACCCTGATCTCTCTTTTGACGAACATATCAAGAATATTTCAATGACAGCTTCTTTCCAACTTCGTAACATTGCAAAAATCAGTAACTTTCTGTCCAAAAATGATGCAGATAAATTAATCCATGCTTTAGTTACTTCTAGATTAGACTATTCAAGCTCTACTTTCCGGCTACCCGGATAAAGCACTAAATTAACTTCAGTTAGTGTTAAACGCGGCTGCTATAATCTTGACTAGAACCAACAAATTTGATCATATTACTCCAGTGCTAGCCTCTCTACACCGGCTTCCTGTAAAGACTTGGGCTGATTTCAAGGTTTTACTGCTAACCTACAAGGCATTATTACATGAGCTTGCTCCTACCCGTCTCTCCGATTTGGTCCTGCCGTACATACCTACACGTACGCAACGGTCACAAGAAGCAGACCTCCTTATTATCCCTAGAATTTCTTAGCATACAGCTGGAGGCAGGGCTTTCTCCTATAGAGCTCCATTTTTATGAAATGGTCTGCCTACCCATGTGAGAGACGCAGACTAGGTCTCAACCTTTAAGTCTTTATTGAAGACTCATCTCTTCAGTAAGTCCTATGATTGAGTGTAGTCTGGGGTGTGAAGGTGAATGGAAAGGAACTTGACCAACAAACCGCCCTTGCTGTCTCTGCCAGGCCGGTTCCCGTCTCTCCACCGGGATTCTCTGCCTCTAACCCAGTGCTTCTCAATTATTTTCTGTTACGCCCCCCCCCCCCCCCCCTAGGGTAGAAGTAAACATTTCACGCCCACCAACTCTCCGCCGCAACTGTAAATAGTATCATTTGTCTATAAAATTGTTATAAGTACACCTCTGCATAACATTATATCCTCATTAACATTAAAGAAAACAAAAAAATTAAAAATAAATAAATATAGATCAACTTACAACAAAGAATAACTTTATTGACATAGTTTTTTAGTCTGTAACAGAAAAGACTTAAAGTGCAACAATTTGCCTGAAATTTTAAATAAACAAATAAAAACTGATTTAAACTGTAAACATTTTTTGACCATTTGATACTGAAAAATAAAGTTAAATATAATACATAAGTAATAATAAATTCAAACTGATCAGCAACATTAACTCAGGAGCACAATTGATGAAACACTTTGACCTATAAAACAAAAATGAATAAAACAATTTGTGCAGATTTTTTAAAATCAAAATGAGGAAGTCAGGATTAATGGCTACAATGAGCACGTTTTGCAGAGCACGGCTTTTCGAAGCGGGGTTTGAAGCATGATACTGCAACTCTCAGCTCCTGCTCAATGTTTAGCTGGGACCTCTACTTGGTCTTCAGTGCAGCAACAGCAGAGAGGCCAGTCTCACAAAGATAAGATGTTGCAAAAGGAAGAAGAATGCCCATGGCCCTCTGCCCTAAGAGTGGATACTGCCTCTCTACACTCAGCCAGAATTCACTCAGTGTCTGTGATGTGAACCTCAGTCTCAATGTGGAGTCAGACGTCATATCAATGAACTGGTCCTCCTCTGCAGAGCTGAAACCAGTTGGAGCTGGTGCATTGAAAGAATCTCTCATCCAGTCATATTGGGAACTGTTTTCAGGGAAGTACTTTTTAAAGAATCCCATCAGTGATGAAATATGCTCCTTAATATATGGAATCACTGAGGTGGCATCATAGTCAGTAGTGTCAACAAATTCATGCAGGTTCTCGAATGAATCAGTATTTCCTTCATCAAGTCGCCTGCCCCACATTGCAAGCTTTCGAGTGAAAGAGCTGATCTTGTCTATGACCTGAGGGAGGTGTTTATCTTTCCCTTGAAGCTGTAGATTTAGTTCATTTAGCTTTCCAAATATGTCACTCAGGTAGGCCAGTTTTGCCAGGAAGTTCTCATCACTACATTTTTCTGCGAGGTCATACTTGTGCTCCTGCTCCGAAAACATTCTTACTTTTCCTCGTGACAGCCACCTTGCTTCACTGTGAAACAGCACATCTTGATGTTCAGCTCCCATCTCCTCACAGATAGCAGAGAAGACTCTTGTTTTTAGTGGTCTGGTCTTTATAAAATTGACTACACCTACAATGTCAGTCATAACCTCACCTAATTCAGAGGAAAGGTGCCTTGATGCCAGTGATTCTCTGTGTATAACACAGCGTGTCCACTCAGCATTAGGTGAGGCCTTCTTGATGAGTGCCCAAAGTCCTTTTCCCATCCCTGCCATGGTATGTGCACCATCACTGCAAACACCAATGCAGTTCTCCCACTTTAGCCCATTCTCAGTCAGAAAGCAGTCCAGCATTTTGAATAGCTCTTCAGCTGTGGCTCTGTCTCTGACATATTTACAAAAAAGTAGATCCTCACACAGGGAGTTTGTCATGTCAAAACGTACATAAGAGATAAACAAACAGTCTTTGTTGCTGTCAGTTGCTTCTTCGAACTGTAAGGCAAAGCGTTTGTCTTTGAGTTTATCTACCAGCTGTTCTTTAAGATCGTTAGTAATGTCATTTATACGTCTGGCGACAGTGTCATTGGACGGAGGGATAGTTTTTATTTTTGCAACACTTGCGTCATCCAGCATGACAGAGACCAGGTCTAATGCTGCAGGCAGTATCAGCTCCTCTGCTATGGGGGTTTGTTGCACTGAGCAATTTGGTACGGCACCTTATATAATGCTAACAGTGCTTGCTGGTTTACTGAAGTAGCTGGTTTACTGAATTCACAGAGAGGGACGATTGTTGGCAATATTCGGCACGCTTTCGCTAAATAAACTCAAGCGGCTTATCAGCGTGATTGGGGTGTAATGCCTTTAAGTGACGCATTAATTTATTTGGCGTCATGCTGTCCGCTCTCCTCGTATCCCACCGTAGTCACAGTGAAGCCAAGCACTACATACGCTTCCTCATATCTCCTCGTCTCCCACCGTAGTCACATTGAAGCCAAGCGCTACATACGCTTCATCATATCTCCTCGTCTCCCACCGTAGTCACAGTGAAGCCAAGCGCTACATACGCTTCATCATATCTCCTCGTCTCCCACCGTAGTCACAGTGAAGCCAAGCGCTACATACGCTTCATCATATCTCCTCGTCTCCCACCGTAGTCACAGTGAAGCCAAGCGCTACATACGCTTCATCATATCTCCTCTTATCCCACCGTAGTCACAGTGAAGCCAAGCGCTACATACGCTTCATCATATCTCCTCGTCTCCCACCGTAGTCACAGTGAAGCCAAGCGCTACATACGCTTCATCATATCTCCTCGTCTCCCGCCGTAGTCACAGTGAAGCCAAGCGCTACATACGCTTCATCATATCTCCTCGTCTCCCGCCGTAGTCACAGTGAAGCCAAGCGCTACATACGCTTCCTCATATCTCCTCGTCTCCCACCGTAGTCACAGTTAAGCCAAGCGCTACATACGCTTCATCATATCTCCTCGTCTCCCACCGTAGTCACAGTGAAGCCAAGCGCTACATACGCTTCATCATATCTCCTCGTCTCGCCACCGTAGTCACAGTGAAGCCAAGCGCTACATACGCTTCGTCATATTTCCTCGTCTTAGCTTTCGGGAGACTTACGTTTGTCTCATTATCTCCGTCTCTCTCCGCCTTTCTTTTCATCCCTGTTAAATATTTTTCCATGGTGTCTCTTAAGGGTTTGTTATCTGCACTTCATATCTCCTGCTCTGTGCTCTGTGCTCTTGTTCGGTGCAAAAAAAAACTACTCCCTGCGGCAAAAAACAGCATGTTCCCGGGGTCACATGCACCCCCTCTGGCATTGCTCCGAGCCCCCCCCCCCACGGGGGCACGCCCCACTATTTGAGAAGGACTGCTAACCCTTTTACAGGGGCTGAATTACTGGCTTACTGGTGCTGGTGCTGGTGCTCTTCCATCCCGTCCCTCAGAGGGGTGCGTCACTTGAGTGGGTTGAGTCTCTGACGTGATCTTCCTGTTCGGGTTTGGCGCTCCCCTCGGGTTTGTGCCGTGGGGGAGATCTTCGTGGGCTATACTCAGCTTTGTCTCAGGGTAGTAAGTTGGCGGTTGAAGAGATCTTTCTCGTGGTGTGGGGGCTGTGCTTTGGCAAAGTAGGTGGGGTTATATCCTGCCTGGTTGGCCCTGTCCGGGGTATCGTTGGATGGTATCGCCACAGTGTCTCCCCCCTCCTGTCTCAGCCTCCAGTATTTATGCTGCAATAGTTTGTGTTGGAGTATTTCTCCCGTCTCATCAAATTAAATCAAATCAAATGTTATTTGTCACATACACATGGTTAGCAGATGTCAATGCGAGAGTAGCGAAATGCTTGTGCTTCTAGTTCCGACCATGCAGTAATATCTAACAAATGATCTAACCTAACAATTTCACAACAACTACCTTATACACACAAGTGGAAAGGAATGACTAAGAATATGTACATAAAAATACATGAATGAGTGATGACCGAACGGCATAGGCAAGATGCAGTAGATGTTATAACGTACATTATATACATATGAGATGAGTAATGGAGGGTATGTAAATATTATATAAAGTGGCATCCTTTAAAGTGGCTAGTGATACATTTATTACATCAATTTTTCCATTATAAAAGTGGCTGGAGTTGAGTCAGTATGTTGGCAGCAGCCCCTCAATGTTAGTGATGGCTGTTTAACAGTCTGATGGCCTTGAGATAGAGGCTGTTTTTCAGTCTCTCGGTCCCCGCTTTGATGCACCTCTACTGACCTCACCTTCTGGATGATAACGGGGTGAACAGGCAGTGGCTCGGGTGGTTGTTTGGTGATCTTGATGATCTTTTTGGCACTCCTGTGACATTGGGTGGTGTAGGTGTCCTGGAGGGCAGGTAGGTTGCCCCTGGTGATGAGTTGTGCAGACCTCACTACCCTCTGGAGAGCCTTGCGGTTGTGGGCGGAGCAGTTGCCGTACCAGGCAGTGATACAGCCCTACAGGAAGATCTCGATTGTGCATCTGTAAAAGTTTGTGAGTGTTTTTGGTGACAAGCCAAATTTCTTCAGCATCCTGGTGTGGGTGGACCAATTCAGTTTGTCCGTGATGTGTATGCCGAGGAACTTAAAACTTCCCACCTTCTCCACTACTGTCCCGTCGATGTGGATAGGGGGCTGCTCCCTCTGCTGTTTCCTGAAGTCCACAATCATCTCCTTTTTTTGTTGACATTGAGTGAGAGATTATTTTCCTGACACCACACTCCGAGGGCCCTCACCTCCCTGTAGGCCGTCTCGTCATTGTTGGTAATCAAGTCTTCCACTGCAGTGTTGTCTGCAAATTTGATGATTGAGTTGGAGGCGTGCATGGCCACGCAGTCATGGGTGAACAGGGAGTACAGGAGAGGTCTGAGACCGCACCCTTGTTGTGACCCAGTGTTGAGGATCAGCGGGATGGAGATGTTGTTACCTACCCTCACCACCTGGGGGCAGCCCGGCAGGAAGTCCAGGACCCAGTTGCACAGGGCGGGGTCAAGATGCTGGGCCTTAAGCTTAATGACGAGTTTGGAGGGTACTACGGTATTAAATGCTGAGCTGTCGTCGATGAACAGCATTCTTACATAGGTATTCCTCTTGTCCAGATGGGTTAGGGCAGTGTGCAGTGTGATTGCGATTGTGTCGTCTGTGGACCTATTGGGGCGGTAAGCAAATTGGAGTGGGTCTAGGGTGTCAGGTAGGGTGGAGGTGATATGGTCCTTGACTAGTTTCTCAAAGAACTTCATGATGACAGAAGTGAGGGCTACGGGGCGGTAGTCATTTAGCTCAGTTACCTTAGCTTTCTTGAGAACAGGAACAATGGTGGCCCTCTTGAAGCATGTGGGAACAGCAGACTGGGATAAGTATTGATTGAATATGTCCGTAAACACACCAGCCAGCTGGTCTGCGCATGCTCTGAGGACGCGGCTGGGGATGCCATCTGGGCCTGCAGCCTTGCGAGGGTTAACACGTTTAAATGTTTTACTCACATTGGCTGCAGTGAAGGAGAGCCCGCAGGTTTTGGTAGTGGGCCGTGACAGTGACACTGTATTGTCCTCAAAGCGAGCAAAGAGGTTGTTTAATTTGTCTGTGAGCAAGACATTGTGTTCCGCGACGGGGCTGGTTTTTCTTTTGTAGTCCGTGATTGACTGTAGACCCTGCCACATACCTCTCATGTCTGAGCCGTTGAATTGCGACTCTACTTTGTCTCTATACTGACGCTTAGCTTGTTTGATTGCCTTGCGGAGGGAATTGCTACACTGTTGGTATTTGGTCATGTTTCCGGTCACCTTGCCCTGATTTAAAGCAGTGGTTCGCGCTTTCAGTTTTGCGCGAATGTTGCCATCAATCGACGGTTTCTGGTTGGGGAATGTTTTAATAGACGCTGTGGGTACATCACCATTGCACTTGCTAATAAATTCGCTCACTGAATCAGCATATTCATCAATGTTGTTGTTCGACGCTATGCGAAACATATCCCAGTCCACGTGATCGAAGCAATCTTGAAGTGTAGAATCCGATTGGTCAGACCAGCGTTGAACAGACCTGAGCACGGGTGCTTCCTGTTTTAGTTTCTTTCTATAGGCTGGGAGCAACAAAATGGAGTCGTGGTCAGCTTTTCCGAAAGGGGGCAGGAGGGGGCTTTATATTCGTTGCGGAAGTTAGAATAAACATGATCTAGGGTTTTGCCAACCCGTGTCTCGCAATCGATATGCTGATCAAATTTAGGGAGCCATGTTTTCAGATTAGCCTTTTTTTAAATCCCCAGCTACAATAATTGCAGCCTCAGGATATGTGGATTCCAGTTTACATAGAGTCAAATTAAGTTATTTCAAGGCAGTCGATGTGTCTGCTTGGTGTGGAATATACACGACTGTGATTATGATCGAAGAGAATTCACTTGGTAGATAATGCGGTCTGCATTTGATTGT
>NC_048578.1:31955771-31968271 GCF_013265735.2 Oncorhynchus mykiss | reverse complement strand
GATATGTGTATAGTCTACCCTATAGTGTCTAGTCGTGTATAGTCTACCTTGTACTGTAGAGATGTGTATAGTCTACCTTGTACTGTATAGATGTGTATAGTCTACCTTGTACTGTATAGATGTGTAGTCTACCTTGTACTGTAGAGTCGTGTATAGTCTACCCTATAGTGTCTAGTCGTGTATAGTCTACCTTGTACTGTAGAGATGTGTATAGTCTACCTTGTACTGTATAGATGTGTATAGTCTACCTTGTACTGTAGAGATGTGTAGTCTACCTTGTACTGTAGAGTCGTGTATAGTCTACCTTGTACTGTAGATATGTGTATAGTCTACCCTGTAGTGTCTAGTCGTGTATAGTCTACCTTGTACTGTAGAGTCGTGTATAGTCTACCTTGTACTGTAGAGATGTGTATAGTCTACCCTGTACTGTAGAGATGTGTAGTCTACCTTGTACTGTAGAGTCGTGTATAGTCTACCTTGTACTGTAGATATGTGTATAGTCTACCCTGTAGTGTCTAGTCGTGTATAGTCTACCTTGTACTGTAGAGATGTGTATAGTCTACCTTGTACTGTAGAGATGTGTATAGTCTACCCTGTACTGTAGAGATGTGTATAGTCTACCTTGTACTGTAGAGATGTGTATAGTCTACCTTGTACTGTAGAGATGTGTATAGTCTACCTTGTACTGTAGAGATGTGTATAGTCTACCCTGTACTGTAGAGATGTGTATAGTCTACCTTGTACTGTAGAGATGTGTATAGTCTACCCTGTACTGTAGAGATGTGTATAGTCTACCTTGTACTGTAGAGATGTGTATAGTCTACCCTGTACTGTAGAGATGTGTATAGTCTACCCTGTACTGTAGAGATGTGTATAGTCTACCTTGTACTGTAGAGATGTGTATAGTCCACCTTGTACTGTAGAGATGTGTATAGTCTACCCTGTACTGTAGAGATGTGTATAGTCTACCTTGTACTGTAGAGATGTGTATTGTCTACCTTGTACTGTAGAGATGTGTATAGTCTACCTTGTACTGTAGAGATGTGTATAGTCTACCTTGTACTGTAGAGATGTGTATAGTCTACCTTGTACTGTAGAGATGTGTATAGTCTACCTTGTACTGTAGAGATGTGTATAGTCTACCCTGTACTGTAGAGATGTGTATAGTCTACCTTGTACTGTAGAGATGTGTATAGTCTACCTTGTACTGTAGAGATGTGTATAGTCTACCTTGTACTGTAGAGATGTGTATAGTCTACCCTGTACTGTAGAGATGTGTATAGTCTACCCTGTACTGTAGAGATGTGTATAGTCTACCTTGTACTGTAGAGATGTGTATAGTCTACCCTGTACTGTAGAGATGTGTATAGTCTACCTTGTACTGTAGAGATGTGTATAGTCTACCTTGTACTGTAAAGATGTGTATAGTCTACCTTGTACTGTAGAGATGTGTATAGTCTACCTTGTACTGTAGAGATGTGTATAGTCTACCTTGTACTGTAGAGATGTGTATAGTCTACCCTGTAGTGTCTAGTCGTGTATAGTCTACCTTGTACTGTAGAGATGTGTATAGTCTACCTTGTACTGTAGAGATGTGTATAGTCTACCTTGTACTGTAGAGATGTGTATAGTCTACCTTGTACTGTAGAGATGTGTATAGTCTACCTTGTACTGTAGAGATGTGTATAGTCTACCTTGTACTGTAGATATGTGTATAGTCTACCTTGTACTGTAGAGATGTGTATAGTCTACCTTGTACTGTAGATATGTGTATAGTCTACCTTGTACTGTAGAGATGTGTATAGTCTACCCTGTAGTGTCTAGTCGTGTATAGTCTACCTTGTACTGTAGAGATGTGTATAGTCTACCTTGTACTGTAGAGATGTGTATAGTCTACCTTGTACTGTAGAGATGTGTATAGTCTACCCTGTAGTGTCTAGTCGTGTATAGTCTACCTTGTACTGTAGATATGTGTATAGTCTACCCTGTAGTGTCTAGTCGTGTATAGTCTACCTTGTAGCCAAGCTGAACATTTGAAACCAAAGGAAACAAAGACAGATTGAAGTGTTCTCATTCATCTTTATATTCTCAGAAAACCCATCTGGTTAGTGTCTGTTAGGAGCAGGTAGAGATATACTGTGGTAATTCATCTGGTTAGTGTCTGTTAGGAGAAGGTAGAGATGTACTGTGGTAATTCATCTGGTTAGTGTCTGTTAGGAGCAGGTAGAGATATACTGTGGTAATTCATCTGGTTAGTGTCTGTTAGGAGCAGGTAGAGATGTACTGTGGTAATTCATCTGGTTAGTGTCTGTTAGGAGCAGGTAGAGATGTACTGTGGTAATTCATCTGGTTAGTGTCTGTTAGGAGAAGGTAGAGATGTACTGTGGTAATTCATCTGGTTAGTGTCTGTTAGGAGAAGGTAGAGATGTACTGTGGTAATTCATCTGGTTAGTGTCTGTTAGGAGCAGGTAGAGATGTACTGTGGTAATTCATCTGGTTAGTGTCTGTTAGGAGCAGGTAGAGATGTACTGTGGTAATTCATCTGGTTAGTGTCTGTTAGGAGAAGGTAGAGATGTACTGTGGTAATTCATCTGGTTAGTGTCTGTTAGGAGAAGGTAGAGATGTACTGTGGTAATTCATCTGGTTAGTGTCTGTTAGGAGAAGGTAGAGATGTACTGTGGTAATTCATCTGGTTAGTGTCTGTTAGGAGAAGGTAGAGATATACTGTGGTAATTCATCTGGTTAGTGTCTGTTAGGAGAAGGTAGAGATATACTGTGGTAATTCATCTGGTTAGTGTCTGTTAGGAGCAGGTAGAGATGTACTGTGGTAATTCATCTGGTTAGTGTCTGTTAGGAGAAGGTAGAGATGTACTGTGGTAATTCATCTGGTTAGTGTCTGTTAGGAGCAGGTAGAGATGTACTGTGGTAATTCATCTGGTTAGTGTCTGTTAGGAGCAGGTAGAGATATACTGTGGTAATTCATCTGATTAGTGTATGTTAGGGGCAGGTAGAGATGTACTGTGGTAATTCATCTGGTTAGTGTCTGTCTGTTAGGAGCAGGTAGAGATGTACTGTGGTAATTCATCTGGTTAGTGTCTGTCTGTTAGGAGCAGGTAGAGATATACTGTGGTAATTCATCTGGTTAGTGTATGTTAGGGGCAGGTAGAGATGTACTGTGGTAATTCATCTGGTTAGTGTATGTTAGGGGCAGGTAGAGATGTACTGTGGTAATTCATCTGGTTAGTGTCTGTTAGGAGAAGGTGGAGATGTACTGTGGTAATTCATCTGGTTAGTGTATGTTAGGAGCAGGTAGAGATGTACTGTGGTAATTCATCTGGTTAGTGTCTGTTAGGAGAAGGTAGAGATGTACTGTGGTAATTCATCTGGTTAGTGTCTGTTAGGAGAAGGTAGAGATGTACTGTGGTAATTCATCTGGTTAGTGTCTGTTAGGAGAAGGTAGAGATGTACTGTGGTAATTCATCTGGTTAGTGTCTGTTAGGAGAAGGTAGAGATATACTGTGGTAATTCATCTGGTTAGTGTCTGTTAGGAGAAGGTAGAGATATACTGTGGTAATTCATCTGGTTAGTGTCTGTTAGGAGCAGGTAGAGATGTACTGTGGTAATTCATCTGGTTAGTGTCTGTTAGGAGAAGGTAGAGATGTACTGTGGTAATTCATCTGGTTAGTGTCTGTTAGGAGCAGGTAGAGATATACTGTGGTAATTCATCTGGTTAGTGTATGTTAGGGGCAGGTAGAGATGTACTGTGGTAATTCATCTGGTTAGTGTCTGTCTGTTAGGAGCAGGTAGAGATGTACTGTGGTAATTCATCTGGTTAGTGTCTGTCTGTTAGGAGCAGGTAGAGATATACTGTGGTAATTCATCTGGTTAGTGTATGTTAGGGGCAGGTAGAGATGTACTGTGGTAATTCATCTGGTTAGTGTATGTTAGGGGCAGGTAGAGATGTACTGTGGTAATTCATCTGGTTAGTGTCTGTCTGTTAGGAGAAGGTAGAGATGTACTGTGGTAATTCATCTGGTTAGTGTCTGTTAGGAGAAGGTGGAGATGTACTGTGGTAATTCATCTGGTTAGTGTCTGTTAGGAGAAGGTAGAGATGTACTGTGGTAATTCATCTGGTTAGTGTCTGTTAGGAGCAGGTAGAGATGTACTGTGGTAATTCATCTGGTTAGTGTCTGTTAGGAGCAGGTAGAGATGTACTGTGGTAATTCATCTGGTTAGTGTCTGTTAGGAGCAGGTAGAGATGTACTGTGGTAATTCATCTGGTTAGTGTCTGTTAGGAGCAGGTAGAGATGTACTGTGGTAATTCATCTGGTTAGTGTCTGTTAGGAGCAGGTAGAGATGTACTGTGGTAATTCATCTGGTTAGTGTCTGTTAGGAGCAGGTAGAGATGTACTGTGGTAATTCATCTGGTTAGATACGAATACCAATTGCATTCAGATGTTTTTGGTGGTTCCAGTGTGTTCATCTGAGTGTACAGGGACACACAGCTGGCCACACTAAACACACACAGCTGGCCACACTAAACACACACAGCTGGTCACACTAAACACACACAGACACACACACAGCTGGCCACACTAAACACACACAGACATACACACAGCTGGCCACACTAAACACACAGAGACACACACACAGCCGGCCACACTAAACACACACACAAACACAGCTGGCCACGCTAAACACACACACACACCGATGGCCACACATACACACCTGCCCCTCTTCACACACACACAATTCTGTCTCTGATTGTTATGAAATCCCACCAACAGAACCTCCTAGCCTAAAATATGCTATATGGCCTGCTGGATTCACTAACATGAGCAACAGTGAATTCAAGCCCCTTGTTGATCAAGCTGTTTTTATTCTGCCTTAATTAAGGAGTCTTCATAGCTGCATGATATAGGTGTTAACACTGTGCCTTTACATAATGTTAAAGACAATAGAATGACATATTCTAGTCAAATGACACAGGTTAAACATATGTAGTCCATCACTATAAGCCAGTGTAGCTTCTCAGCAGTGTTTGTGTTGTCTGGCCTGGTCACAGTGGGTTTAGGGTTGGCAGGGCCCATGGCCATAACTACATATGAGGACACAGAGGTCCGGAACTCTGTAATTCTTTCTAATTTCATTGTTTTCTTATACACAATAAAGAAAATAACTGAAGGGTCAACATGTAAATATTGCTCCCAGCGTTGATCACAGCTCAGTACCCTTACATTCTCGATCTGTCTGAGTTGTAATGACGCCTGCCCCTTGTTATATAACCTTGAGGAGATGACATTGATTCTGGACAGTAGGCTGCTTGGAGATGGATTGATGGATGGAGTGGGATCCAGGAGAGGAGAGAGAGGGGGAAAGACCCTAGACACAGACAGCCATGTTATACGCATGTTATCTGGGTCCAGGCAGGGACTCACCTCACTCCCCTGGTAGAGAGACCCAGGCTGGGCACACATTCTCCTGGCCCTGTGGTCAACTATCTTTTCTCTGTTTACATCCTAAATGGTACCCTATTCCCTATGTAGTTCACTACTTTAGACTATGGCCCTATAGAACCCTATGACCTATGTAGTGCACTACTTTAGACCAGGGCTTATAGAGTTGTGGTCTAAATATGTGCACTATATTGGGAATGGGGTGCCATTTAGGACATAGCTTCTGTCTGTCTGACATTCTAGAACCATGGCATTCTGTCCCTGAAGACCTTTCGCTATTATAATATATCAGGGAATTTCTGAGGAGAGCTGGGTGAGATGTCCCAACCAAGGACACAGATGTTGATAACCCAACAATTAGAAAGAGGTCTGACCTGTTATGCACGCCTCTGAAGAGGGAACGCAACACCCCGCTACAACTCAACTCCCTGTGAAGTGAAAGAGGTATGGTACTGTAGGTGAGAGTAAGGATGACAAAGGCAGAGAGAGTGGTACCGTTTACAAGGAATTTATTCCATCACACGGTAATATGTGGAAAATTGGGCTGGACGGAACCAAAGCAAAGAAAGTAAATAAATATCAAAGCCCCCTGTCCTATCTAACCTGCCTACCCACTACTTACCTAATTTGGCACCACCTGGTGCCCTAACCAAAATACAGGGGGTGGTCCGCCCAGGTCTTACCTAGTGTGACTAGACAGTGAATATGCTATGGGTATATGTATGCCCGCGGGCCTCTTGCCTAAGCACTCCCTAGGTGCCTCCCCTTTCCCCTTGGGAACAAATTAAACAATTTCAATAAACAAAACACTGCATCCTATTGACACAACAGACATAACCAATCAACTCCCTCAGCAACAACTAACATAGTACATACCAAATCTCTTTCTGAGAAACAACCAACACATGCTATAACCCTCAGCCATCAGCCTTCTCTCTCAGCCATCAGCCTCCTGTCTCAGCCATCAGCCTCGTCTCTCAGCCATCAGCCTCCTCTCTCAGCAATCACTCTCAGCAGTGATCTTTCTTTCTGAGCAACTGAACACTGGTTTATATAGCTTCAGAAGGAATCTAATCGGATACAGCTCTATCTTGATGAGGGGGCGGTGTCAGCTCCAATCATCAATGGGACCGACCAATCAGCTGCTTGGGGAGAATTCAGGAAGCCATCTCCTGAAATACATACATGCAAATGCTCAAACTACAACACATAAACTGGGGAATGTAACAGACCCCTAAACAGTGTTGCAGGGTATTGTTAGAGGTCTGACCCCTTAACAGTGTTGCTGGGGAATGTTAGAGGTCTGACCCCTAAACAGTGTTGCAGGGTATTGTTAGAGGTCTGACCCCTAAACAGTGTTGCAGGGTATTGTTAGAGGTCTGACCACTAAACAGTGTTGCAGGGTATTGTTAGAGGTCTGACCCCTAAACAGTGTTGCAGGGGATTGCTAGAGGTCTGACCCCTAAACAGTGTTGCAGGGTATTGTTAGAGGTCTGACCACTAAACAGTGTTGCAGGGGATTGCTAGAGGTCTGACCCCTAAACAGTGTTGCAGGGTATTGTTAGAGGTCTGACCCCTAAACAGTGTTGCAGGGTATTGTTAGAGGTCTGACCACTAAACAGTGTTGCAGGGTATTGTTAGAGGTCTGACCCCTAAACAGTGTTGCAGGGGATTGCTAGAGGTCTGACCCCTAAACAGTGTTGCAGGGTATTGTTAGAGGTCTGACCCCTAAACAGTGTTGCAGGGGATTGCTAGAGGTCTGACCCCTAAACAGTGTTGCAGGGGATTGCTAGAGGTCTAACCCCTAAACAGGGTTGCCGGATATTGTTTAGTTGTTTGCTAAAATGTTGGAACTAAATGTGGATTTGAACCAATGTCCTTTAATCATTACTTAAGTAGATGCACCACGATATCCTGACTATGGTATTTAATGTCAGCTAGACACTGATTGATTAATGTAGTGCAATGAAGTCCCCAGGTCTATGTGTGTCAGAGCAGTAACATACAGGAGGGTAGACAGGGTGAAACAAGAGACAGGGTAGACTGGGAGGGACAGGAGACTCAGAGTAGACTGGGAGAGACAGGAGACTCAGAGTAGACTGGGAGAGACAGGAGACTCAGAGTAGACTAGGAGGGACAGGAGACTCAGAGTAGACTGGGAGGGACAGGAGACTCAGAGTAGACTGGGAGGGACAGGAGACTCAGGGTAGACTGGGAGGGAAAGGAGACTCAGAGTAGACTGGGAGGGACAGGAGACTCAGAGTAGACTGGGAGGGACAGGAGACTCAGGGTAGACTGGGAGGGAAAGGAGACTCAGAGTAGACTGGGAGGGAAAGGAGACTCAGAGTAGACTGGGAGGGACAGGAGACTCAGAGTAGACTGGGAGGGACAGGAGACTCAGAGACATTAATTAATATATAATGTCAATCCATATACACTACCGGTCAAACGTTTTAGAACACCTACTCGTTCAAGGGTTTTTCTTTATTTTTGACTATTTTCTACAATGTAAAATAATAGTTAAGACATCAGAACTATGAAATAACACATATGGAATCATGTAGTAACCAAAAAAGTGTAAAAATATCAAAATAGATTTGACATTTAAGATTCTTCAAATAGCCACCCTTTGCCTTGATGACAGCTTTGCACACTCTTGGCATTCTCTCAACCAGCTTCATGAGGTAGTCACCTGGAATGCATTTCAATTAACAGGTGTCCCTTCTTAAAGGTTAATTTGTGGAATTTCTTTCCTTCTTAATATGTTTGAGCCAATCAGTTATGTTGTGACAAGTTACGGGGGGTATACAGAAGATAGCTCTATTTGGTAAAAGACCAAGTCCGTATTATGGCAAGAACAGCTCAAATAAGCAAAGAGAAACGACAGTCCATCAATTACTTTAAGACATGAAGATCAGTAAATACAAAACATTTCAAGAACTTTGAACGTTTCTTCAAGTGAAGTATCAAAAACCATCAAACGGATGATCTCTGCATGTGTATTTCCCACCGTAAAGCATGGAGGAGGAGGTGTTATGGTGTGGGGGTGCTTTGCATGGCTACCACAGCATTCTGCAGCGATACGCCATCCCATCTGGTTTGGGCTTAGTGGGACTATCATTTGTTTTTCAACAGCTATTTTCGTTAATTCCATATGTGTTATTTCATAGTTTTGATGTCTTCACTATTATTATTCAATGTAGAAAATAGTAAAAATAAAGAAAACCCTTGAATGAGTAGGTGTTCTAAAACTTTTGACCGGTAGTGTACACTTTGAATACCTGACCATCCTTGTCTTGTTGAGCTCAACTGAATGCTGTATCATGATGCCAGTGAACCCCTCCACTTCTCTACTGTCTGTTTACATCCATCATCTTCACATTGATTGCACTAATATGTCATAGTCAGACTCAATGTCTCACTATGAGCTGGTACTGTCCATGGTGCTGTCCACACATAGAGCACACTGCTGCAGTAGTGTTTACTGTCCATAGTGCTGAACACACAAAGCAAATTGCTGCAGTAGTGGTTGCTGTCCACGGTGCTGAAAACACAAGGCAAATTGCTGCAGTAGTGGTTGCTGTCCACGGTGCTGAAAACACAAGGCAAATTGCTGCAGTAGTGGTTGCTGTCCATGGTGCTGAAGAGGTCAAGCGTGCTGCTGCCTTGTCAGGGGTTGCAGAGAGGTAAGAGTTGTGCTTCCGAGTGATGATTTGCCTCTTCAATTCTGAGAATAGTTCATTTTCCTCTCTCACTTTTTCTCTCTCTTTCCGCAGTAATTGGCTGCTGCAAATCCCACCTTTCTCTCTCTCTCTCTCTCTCTCTCTCTCTCTCTCTCTCTCTCTCTCTCTCTCTCTCTCTCTCTCTCTCTCTCTCTCTCTTTGTCAATTCAATGTTTTTCATAAAGGGCTTTATTGGCATGGGAAACATATGTTTACATTGCCAAAGCAAGTGAAATAGATAATAAACAAAAGTGAAATAAACAATAAAAAAGTAACAGTAAAAATTACACTCACAGAAGTTCCAAAATAATAAAGACATTTTAAATGTCATATTATGTCTACATACAGTACAGTAAATGTCTATATTATTATTCTCTCTCTCTCTCTCTCTCTCTCTCTCTCTCTCTCTCTCTCTCTCGCTCTCTCTTTGTCAATTCAATGTTTTTCATAAAGGGCTTTATTTACATGGAAACATATGTTTACATTACCAAAGCAAGTGAAATAGATAATAAACAAAAGTGGAATAAACAATAAAACATTTACAGTAAATATTATACTTACAAAAGTTCCAAAATAATAAAGACATTTCAAATGATGTATATATTGTCACAGCTTAATCTGTTTCACCTGTCTTTGTGCTTGTCTCCACCCCCCTCCAGGTGTCACCCATCTTCCCCATTATCCCCTGGGTATTATGCCTGTGTTTTCTGTGCTAGTTCATTTGTTTGTTCAAACCTACCAGCAGTTTCTCTTGCTCCTGTCTTTGCTTTTGTCCCTGTTTTCTAGTTTCCCAGTTTTGACCTTTTCTGCCCGCCCTGACCCTGCCTGACATCCTGTACCTTTGCCCCACTACTATGGATTAACGACCCCTGACTGCATTGACCTGTCGTTTGCCTGCCCATGTTGCTGTAATAAACATTGTTGCTTCAACACAGTCTGCATTTGGGTCTTACCTGAAACGTGATAAGGGGATTGCTTTGTTATGGAATTGTTTCCTTTTAGGTGGTTGTAGAATTTAATGTATATTTTCAGGATTTTGATAATTAGCTGGCATCGGCCTAATTCTGCTCTGCATGTATTATTTGGTGTATTACGTTGTACACAGGGGATGTTTTTGCAGAATTCTGCATGCCGAGTCTCAATTTGGTGTTTGTCCCATTTTGTGTATTCTTAGTTGGGCGGACACCAGACTTCACAACCATAAAGGGCAATGGGTTCTATAACTGATTCAATTATTTTTAGCCAGATCCTAATTGGTATGTCGAATTAGATGTTCCTTTTGATGGCATAGAAGGCCCTTCTTGCCTTGTCTCTCAGATTATGAACAGCTTTGTGGAAGTTACCTGTGGCGCTGATGTTTAGGCCAAGGCATGGATAGTGTTTTGTGTGCTCTAGGTCAACGGTGTCTAGATGGAATTTGCATTCATGGTTCTGGGAATTGGACCTTTCTTGGAACATCATTATTTTTGTCTTACTGAGATTTACTGTCAGGGCCCAGGTCTGACAGAATCTGTGCAGAAGATCTAGGTGCTGCTGTAGGTCCTCCTTGGTTGGCGACAGTAGCATCAGATCATCTGCAAACAGTAGTCATTTGACTTCAGATTCTAGTATGGTGAGGCTGGGTGCTGCAGACTGATCTAGTGCCCTCGCCAGTCTGTAGATATATACGTTGAAGAGGGTGGGGCTTAAGCTGCATCCCTGTTTCACCCCCGGCCCTGTGGAAAGAAATATGTGCGTTTTGTGACAATTTTAACCACACATTTGTTTGTGTACATGGATATAATAATGCAGTGTATATCCCCCCCCCCCCACACACCACTTTCCATCAATTTGTGTAGCAGGCCCTAGTACCAAATTGAGTCAAAAGCTTTTTTGAAATCAAGACTTTGCCTATGTTTTGTTTTGTCAATTAGGATGTGCATGGTGAATACGTGGTCTATTGTACGATAATTTGGTAAAAATAATAATTTGACATTTGCTCAGTACATTGTTTTTGATAATGCAGAGGATTTTTACAAGGTTACACTCAAACAAAATAAAAAACGAAAACGAAAACACACAGTTTTGTCAGGCAACAGTAACTAAACAGAAAACAAGATCCCACAACCTAATGGTGGGGAAAAGGGCTGCCTAAGTATGATCCCCAATCAGAGACAATGTCACGGTCGTCCTCCTCTTCATCTGAAGAGGAGAGGCGAGAAGGATCGGAGGACCAAAATGCGGCGTGGTAGGTGTTCATCATTCATTTTAATAAAGAAAACACTGAAACACTATACAAAAACAGTAAACAAATAAAGACTGTGAAGCTATCATAAGGACTGTGCTGACACAAGCAACTAACATAGACAATCACCCACCAACAAACAGTGCAACCCAGGCTACCTAAGTATGATTCTCAATCAGAGACAACTAATGACACCTGCCTCTGATTGAGAACCATACTAGGCCGAAACATAGAAATCCCCAAATCATAGAAAATCAAACATAGACTGCCCACCCCAACTCACACCCTGACCATACTAAATAATGAATACAAAACAAAGGAAATAAAGGTCAGAACGTGACAGACAACGATAGACAGCCTCTGATTGGGAACCACACTCGGCCAAAAACAAAGAAACAGAAAACATAGACTTTCCCACCCGAGTCACACCCTGAACTAACCAAACATAGAGAATAATAAGGATCTCTAAGGTCAGGGCGTGACATATGTAGATATTCCATAAAAAATCAGCCGTTTCCAGCTACAATTGTCCTTTACAACATTAACAATGTCTACAATGTATTTTTGATCAATTTCATGTTATTTTACTGGACAAAAAATGGTATTTTCTTTAAAAAAACAAGGACATTTCTAAGTGACAGCCAACTTTCGAACGGTAGTGTACCTCTTAGGTCGCAGGATGGGGTTTGGGCGTGTGTAGTAGTGGAGGTTGGGCCTGTTGCTCTGCTCACAGCCTGGGCGTATGTCCTGCTGTCATGTTGAGGTCCTTGCCACAGGGGTGGGCAGAAGGGGCATAGGTCTGATATGGGGGGGCCTATATAGGGTGTGGCTAGGGTTTACTTGGGGTGGTCTTAGCTGGTTGGGGTGTGGCTGGTGATGCCGTGGTCTGGGTGTAGGTCCACTTGGCATGGTTTCTCTTGGTGCAGGTCCTTCAGGAAGGGGTCTTGCAGGTCTTGGAGGGTGTCTCGCTGGTGTGGGTGTGGTGTTCTGTTGCTCCTGTGTGAGGTGCTGGGGCTTCAGTTGAGGGTGACATCCTTCAGGGTCCTGGCAAGAGTTGGGATGGCTGCCTTGTAGAGGTGGACCTGGTTGTAA
>NC_048578.1:31935771-31950771 GCF_013265735.2 Oncorhynchus mykiss | reverse complement strand
TCTCCTGCTCTGGTATTGATTCTGTCCCTAACATTGTTTGCTCTGCTAGATCTAGTGGGCTCTAGGTTTTGGGCTCTTGAATTCAGTTGTTCATGTCACGCCTGCTCCCACTCCCCCTCCCTGGCGCCCGAGGGCACCAGGCTGCCAATCGTTACGCACACCTGTCACCATCATTATGTGAACCAGTGCAATATTGGACTCACCTGGACTCCTTCACTTTGTTCATTTCCCCTTCTATATCTGTCTGTTCCTCAGTTTGTTCCCTGTGTCAGCATTAATGTCATTATATCCAGACGCTGTTCTGTCTTGTTTCATGTCTGTTTATGAATTAAATGTGCTCTCCCTGTACTTGCTTCTCGTCTCCATGCGTCTGTCCTTACAGTTCATGTGTTCCGTCGTTCATCTATTCTATTCATTAATTTATTTATTCATCCATTCACTCATTCATGCATGCATCCATTCCTCCATTCTTCCAGAACTCAGCAAACATCTCCTCTAATTCTGCAGCCTGCGAATGGTCTATAAGTGACTGATCAGCAGTCCTGGTATGAATCAGTCATTCAGAGGCTTCTCATGCATCTTAACTGTGGAATACAGGAACAGAGGGAACCTTTGGAATGACGAATGCAATTAAAAAGAACTTTCATCAAGAATTTGGAAGCCTTTTTCATTCATATGTAAAATGCATGATTATAAGTCACTCTGGATAATAGTGCAGCTAAATATATTATTTTATTGTCACATTCTAATGAGAGTTAGTGAATCCTACAATCCTATCTTGTCGACTAGGCTGCTGACTGCCAGTTCATGTTTCCCATGCAGATAGCACATTAAAATACAATGGCATTCAAAGGTGTCCTCTTATCTCAGGAAATAATGAGCTATTTTTGAATAGGAGATTCATATTATTCTGCATAGAAAAATAAATACATGTAACCCCTCTATCTATGGCTTCCAATTAATTTAGTCTCTGATCTAGAGAGAGAGAGAGAGAGAGAGACATAGAGAGACAGAGAGAGAGAGAGAGAGTCAGAGAGAGAAAGAGAGTCTGAGAGAGAGAGAGAGAGAGAGAGTCAGAGAGAGAGAGAGAGTCTGAGAGAGAGAGAGAGAGAGAGAGAGAGTCAGCGAGAGAGAGAGAGAGAGAGAGAGAGTCTGAGAGAGAGAGAGAGAGAGAGAGTCAGAGAGAGAGAGAGAGAGAGTCTGAGAGAGAGAGAGAGAGAGAGAGAGAGTGAGAGAGAGAGAGAGAGTCAGAGAGAGAGAGAGAGAGTGAGAGAGAGAGAGAGAGAGAGTCAGAGAGAGAGAGAGAGAGTGAGAGAGAGAGAGAGAGAGAGAGAGAGAGAGATGTGAATATAATTCATGCTGAGTACCAGTGGACTGTGCCAACCAGTGGTAGGACTGTATCATCCTTAAAGGTGATTGTATTTCCCCCCAACATAGTTTCCTCCTGACAAAGAAGAGAGGAGATATATGTGGTTAAGTTGAAAGTGGGTGTAGGAGAATGCGGAAATAAGTGATATAATTAGTATTAGCTGTAATTTGGATGGTGTTTTAAAGTACTCCTATTGTGTCTGAGGGAGATACTGAGGGTTAATGAAGACAAACACCCTATTCCCCATCTAGTGCACTACTTTTGGCCAGGGTCCATAGTGCTCCAGTCAAAAGTAGTGCACTACATAGTAAGTAGGGTGCTGTTTGGGTCACAGGCCCAGACCACTCTCCTGTAGACCTCTGCCACTGCTGTCTCTGCCACTGTTAGATGTGCACTGTGAAGGAACCCATATCAACATGACCTTGGGAAGGGTAGCAGGGAAGAGGAGGTCAGTGATTGAACCAGACAATTAAGCTAGAGCAAGTAAGGCCACCTAAATTTGTATATGCTGACCATACAATCTGACC
This sequence comes from Oncorhynchus mykiss, assembly GCF_013265735.2. Classification (NCBI taxonomy): domain Eukaryota; kingdom Metazoa; phylum Chordata; class Actinopteri; order Salmoniformes; family Salmonidae; genus Oncorhynchus; species Oncorhynchus mykiss. Next base: position 31,948,875 of record NC_048578.1, on the reverse strand, counting down.
CATTAGCTGAACCTTAGTCATAGGGCTATGGTCAAAAGTAGTGCACTTTATAGGGAATATGATGACATTTTGGATACAACCTTAGAGAGAATGTGTATACCTATTCTCTACTGCTGTTCAGTGGAAGATGTCCACAAACACCAGGAACACTTTCACTGTCTGGATGCCACAAACAACTCCTACATGAGTAAGCATCCAGCCAGCCATTAACTAATAATGGGTCAAATGTTTGACTGAGCCTGAAAAGACACATCAGAGTAGCAATAAGACATGTTAGAGGGGGAAATAAATATGTCTATGGGAGGATGTAGTCATAGACAATGATGGTAGCCCCACCAGGAAACAGGCTTCATGGACAGACTGGTTCTGATGATAAGAGTCAATTTTGCTGTTATTGTGGATGTTTTCCTCTTCCGGTCAACGTCCTGCTACTTTGTCCAATCACAACCAGATGGAACCAGTCTGAGTATATCAGAGTTAGATAGAACCAGTCTGAGCCAGTCAGAAAAATATAGAACCAGCCTGAGCTAATCAGAATCAGATATAACCAGTCTGAGCCAGTCAGAAAAATATAGAACCAGCCTGAGCTAATCAGAATCAGATATAACCAGTCTGAGACAGTCAGAAGCAGATATAACCAGTCTGAGACAGTCAGAATCAGATATAACCAGTCTGAGCCAGTCAGAATCAGATATAACCAGTCTGAGCCAGTCAGAATCAGATATAACCAGTCTGAGCCAGTCAGAATCAGATATAACCAGTCTGAGCTAATCAGAATCAGATATAACCAGTCTGAGCCAGTCAGAATCAGATATAACCAGTCTGAGCCAGTCAGAATCAGATATAACCAGTCTGAGCTAATCAGAATCAGATATAACCAGTCTGAGACAGTCAGAAGCAGATATAACCAGTCTGAGACAGTCAGAATCAGATACAACCAGTCTGAGACAGTCAGAATCAGATATAACCAGTCTGAGCCAGTCAGAATCAGATATAACCAGTCTGAGCCAGTCAGAATCAGAAATAACCAGTCTGAGATAGTCAGAATCAGATATAACCAGTCTGAGCCAGTCAGAATCAGATAGAACCAGTTGTTTAGCATTTTATATTTAAACGTGAAGACTGTTATCACCAGTAGGATCCATGGTGGACGTGATGCTATTGGTAGATGCCTGTGAAGAAAACAGTACATTATTGAGTTGACAGAAGTTAAAAACTGTGAAGAGGCGAAAAGTGGAGAAGTTTCTGGGGAAACTGAGGTTTTGATAGATGTTGTACAGACTTGTGTAACTGACCAGATATCGAACCCTACTGTAATCCCACTGAGCTAAAGCGTAGGTATAAACTCTGGTAGTTTACATGGGTCTTCAGGTCTCAGACAATGTAACTCATCACTTTGATAATGGGGTCTTCTTACTAGAGCATGAGTAAATACACATATTTTGGCCCATCTTAAAACTTAAGGCTAATTATGGTATTGTGAATTCACATTCCCAACATGATAGTGAATTCCCAATGAACAAACCGTCTAATTGTTAGCATAACACCAGATAGCCTTTTGGAAACAGGATAAACCACTTGGCCCTCCTTTTTACAGACAGCCTTATCCAGAGCAACTTACAGGAGCAATTAGGGTTAAGTGCATTGCTCAAGGGAAGCTAGTCGTCTCTGGGACTCAAACCACCAACCTTTTGATAACTGCTTGGCTCCCTGCTGCCCACACTCCCGAGGAGACTGCTTGCATCTCTATAAGACAGTCAAAAAATACCATAAAGAATAAGGAATACGTTTTTGAAGTGTCTGTCCTATATCTAGGAAATATAAACCCTTATTTTTGTTGGCACAAAACTATACCTCCATACTTCCATTCATTTTTATGTGTTTCCTTCAGACAAGTCCCCTGACGCTTGTGGGGGTGATAGAACAAAAACGGAGAACACCATCGTGTTTGTGATATTAGTTTGTAGGCCAAACAGTTGGCCAGATAGAAGTTGGCACATCAGCGTTTCCGACTTCAGACGAGTCCCGTGGGGTTTGTAGGGGTCAAAGTGTTCGTGAGAGTCTCATCTTTCGGAGGTTACAAACGTTTCTGTGAGAAGATCGATTTCGGGATGTCTCATGGTTTGACAAACACCTCTGTTGCTCGGCCACCTTGCACCACTGTTGCTCGGCAAACTTGCACCTCTGTTGCTCGGCCACCTTGCACCTCTGTTGCTCGGCCACCTTGCACCGCTGTTGCTAGGCCACCTTGAACCTCTGTTGCTAGGCCACCTTGCACCTCTGTTGCTTGGCCACCTTGCACAGCTGTTGCTCAGCCACCTTGCACCGCTGTTGCTCGGCCACCTTGCACCGCTGTTGCTCGGCCACCTTGAACCTCTGTTGCTCGGCCACCTTGAACCTCTGTTGCTCGGCCACCTTGCACCAATGTTGCTCGGCCACCTTGAACCTCTGTTGCTCGGCCACCTTGCACCTCTGTTGCTAGGCTAACTTGCACCTCTGTTGCTAGGCCACCTTGCACCTCTGTTGCTCGGCCACCTTGCACCTCTGTTGCTCGGCCACCTTGCACCTCTGTTGATCGGCCAACTTGCACCACTGTTGCTAGGCCACCTTGCACCTCTGTTGCAAGGCCACCTTGAACATTTGTTGCTAGGCCACCTTGCACCTCTGTTGCTAGGCCACCTTGCACCTCTGTTGCTCGACCAACTTGCACCTCTGTTGCTCGACCAACTTGCACCTCTGTTGCTAGGCCACCTTGAACCTCTGTTGCTCGGCCAACTTGCACCGCAGATGCGGAAGGGCGATAGCAGTGGATTGAGACGCAGCCCATGCTGCATGTCATTCCTCATCTGGATTCATTTTAATTAAACTGACAATCAGCCCCATAGCCCCACTATATAGAGAATCAGCCACATGGACCCACTATATAGAGAATCAGCCACATGGACCCACTATATAGAGAATCAGCCACATGGACCCACTATATAGAGAATCAGCCCCATGGACCCACTATATAGAGAATCAGTCCCATGGCCCCACTATATAGAGAATCAGCCCCATGGACCCACTATATAGAGAATCAGCCCCATGGACCCACTATATAGAGAATCAGCCCCATGGACCCACTATATAGAGAATCAGCCCCATGGCCCCACTATATAGAGAATCAGCCACATGGACCCACTATATAGAGAATCAGCCCCATGGCCCCACTATATAGAGAATCAGCCACATGGACCCACTATTTAGAGAATCAGCCCCATGGTCCCACTATATAGATAATCAGCCACATGGACCCACTATATAGAGAATCAGCCCCTTGGACCCACTATATAGAGAATCAGCCCCATGGACCCACTATATAGAGAATCAGCCCTATAGGTCCTGGTTGAAAGTATTTGATTATATAGGGGATAGGATGCCAATTGGGACACAGTCACACTATACACTGAGTTAACAAAACATTAACAACACCTTCCTAATTCCTTTTGTCCTCAAACAAGCCTCAATTTGTTGGGGCATGGACTGTCAAAGTGTTGAAAGTGTTCCACAGGGATGCTGTCCCATGTTGACTCCAACACTTCCAACAGGTGTGTTAAGTTGACTGGATGTCCTTTAGGTGGTGGACCATTCTTGATACACACGGGAAACTGTTGAGTGTGAAAAACCCAGCAGCATTGCAGTTCTTGACACAAACCGGTGCAGCTGACACCTACTGCCATACCCCGTTCAAAGGAACTTAAATATTTTGTCTTGCCCCTTCACCATCTGAATGGCAGTCATACTCAATCCATGTTTCAATTATCTCAAGGCTTAAGCATCCTTCTTTAACCTGTCTCCTCCCCTTCATCTACTCTGATTGAAGTGGATTTAACAAGTTACATCAATACGGGATCATAGCTTTCACCTGGATTCACCTGGTCAGTCTATTTCTTGGAAAGAGCAGGTGTTCTTAATGTTTTGTACACTCAGTGTACAGTATGGTGGTGTTGATATTACAGGTAGTTTCAGTCTGAGATGATATAACTGGTCGTTTCAGTCTGAGTTTTGGTTTTGTCACATGTAATTGAAACTGTAGCATTTGCTCCAAGATGGCATAGCAGTCAGGCGTCTTTTGTCCTCGTTTTGTCGTGTCCCGTGTATATATGTATATATTTATAACTTTCTTTGCATACCTTTTTATATAGATTTTTTATTTTCCATAAACTCATATTCAAAACACTCTCCTGCAACCTGCCTCACTAATTTATATATTTAAAAAAATAAAGTATTATTTACCTCAATCTGTAATCCTCCATAGAAGCTAACCAGAAGCTAGCCAGAAGCTAGCCAGAAGCTAATCCAGAAGCTAGCCAGAAGCTACTCCAGAAGCTACCCAGAAGCTAGCCTGAAGCTAACCAGAAGCTAATCAGAAGCTAGTTAGCTTCTTTACTGGCTAATCGTTAGTATTCAGCTAACCACGGTTTGTGGTCATCAGCTATCCTTTAGCTGGAAAATCTATCGCCAGTTTTGTACGGCGCGGCTCGGACCGGAACATGCAGGACCTATTTTTCTCTCCATGTCCCCGGATTTCAACCGCTAACTCTGGACATTTATACCTGGATCTCGCAGCTAGCTAGCTGCTATCCGTGTGACTATCGGCTTACGTCGATTCCAGAGCAAACATCAATTATTCCGGAGCTAGCCAGCTGAAGAGTTCCATCAGTCACTCCTGGGCTACAATCACCTATCCGGACCCGTTTTACTGCCAACGCGGAGCCTCACCGGGCCTTCTCAACTGGACTACCGACGTTATCTACCCGAGGGAGTTATCCGGCTGGCTCCTCCGTCGCGACGTTACCTGAACACCCATCTGCGGTCCGCTAATCGTTAGCTGTCTTATCGGCTGCTATCTGAATAGACCTAACGGGCAATTATTTGTATTTTTTTTTCTTTTTTTTTTTTTTTGCGAATTGGATTGATCCCCTCTACCACACGGAACCCCACTAATCCTACCGACGGAAACGCACGAGGTGGCTAAAAACAGACCTCCATCCGGTGCTAGCTTGCTACCGATGGCCCGGCTAGCTGTCTGAATCGCCGTGAACCCAACCATTCTCACTACTCACTGGACCCTTTTGATCACTCGACTAAGCATGCCTCTCCTAAATGTCAATGTGCCTTGTCCATTGCTGTTCTGGTTAGTGTTTATTGGCTTATTTCACTGTAGAGCCTCTAGTCCTGATACCTTATCCAAACTATTAGTTCCACCACCCACACATGCGATGACATCTCCTGGTTTCAATGATGTTTCTAGAGATAATATCTCTCTCATCATCACTCAATACCTAGGTTTACCTCCACTGTATTCACATCCTACCATACCTTTGTCTGTACATTATACCTTGAAGCTATTTTATCGCCCCCAGAAACCTCCTTTCACTCTCTGTTCCATACGTTCTAGACGACCAATTCTTATTGCTTTTAGCCGTACCCTTATCCAACTCCTCCTCTGTTCCTCTGGCGATGTAGAGGTGAATCCAGGCCCTGCAATGCCTAGCTCCACTCCTATTCCCCAGGCGCTCTCTTTTGATGACTTCTGTAACCATAATAGCCTTGGTTTCATGCATGTTAACATTAGAAGCCTCCTCCCTAAGTTTGTTTTATTCACTGCCCTAGCACACTCTGCCAACCCGGATGTTCTAGCTGTGTCTGAATCTTGGCTCAGGAAGACCACCAAAAATTCTGACATTTTCATCCCAAACTACAACTTTTTCAGACAAGATAGAACTGCCAAAGGGGGTGGTGTTGCAATCTACTGTAAATAAAGCCTGCAGAGTTCTGTCCTACTATCCAGGTCTGTACCCAAACAATTTGAACTTCTACTTTTAAAAATCCACCTCTCTAAAAACAAGTCTCTCAACGTTGCCGCCTGCTATAGACCACCCTCTGCCCCCAGCTGTGCTCTGGACACCATATGTGAACTGATTGCCCCCCATCTATCTTCAGAGCTTGTGCTGCTAGGCGAGTAAAACTGGAACATGCTTAACACCCCAGCCTTCCTACAATCTAAGCTTGATGCCCTCAATCTCACACAAATTATCAATGAACCTACCTGGTACCTCCCGAAAGCGTTAAACACGGGCACCATCATAGATATCATCCTAACCATCTTGCCCTCTAAATACACCTCTGCAGTCTTCAACAAAAATCTCAGCGATCACTGCCTCATTGCCTGCATCCGTAATGGGTCAGCGGTCAAACGACCTCCACTCATCACTGTCAAACGCTCCCTGAAACACTTCAGCGAGCAGGCATTTCTAATCAACCTGGCCGGGGTATCCTGGAAGGATATTGATCTCATCCCGTCAGTAGAGGATGCCTGGTTATTTTTTTAAAATGCCTTCCTAACCATCTTAAATAAGCATGCCCCATTCAAGAAATTTAGAACCAGGAACAGATATTGCCCTTGGTTCTCCCGGACATGACTGCCCTTAACCAACACAAAAACGTCATATGGCGTTCTGCATTAGCATCGAACAACCCTTGTGATATGCAGCTGTTCAGGGAAGCTAGAAACCATTATACTCAGGCAGTTAGAAAAGCCAAGGCTAGCTTTTTCAAGCAGAAATTTGCTTCCTGCAACACTAACTCAAAAAGGTTCTGGGACACTGTAAAGTCCATGGAGAATAAGAACACCTCCTCCCAGCTGCCCACTGCACTGAAGATAGGAAACACTGTCACCACTGATAAATCCACTACAATTGAGAATTTCAATAAGCACTGCACCCCCCACAGCAACTCGCCCAAGCCTTCTCCATTTCTCCTTCTCCCAAATCCAGTCAGCTGATGTTCTGAAAGAGCTGCAAAATATGGACGCCTACAAATCAGCTGGGCTAGACAATTGCTACAAACCTCTATCTAACCTACCCTGCCTTTCTAAGGTCTTCGAAAGCCAAGTCAACAAACAGATTACCGACCATTTCGAATCTCACCATAGCTTCTCTGCTATGCAATCTGGTTTCAGAGCTGTTCATGGGTGCACCTCAACCACGCTCAAGGTCCTAAACGATATCTTAACCGCCATCGATAAGAAACATTACTGTGCAGCCGTATTCATTGATCTGGCCAAGGCTTTCGACTCTGTCAATCACCACATCCTCATCGGCAGACTCGACAGCCTTGGTTTCTCAAATGATTGCCTCGCCTGGTTCACCAACTACTTCTCTGATAGAGTTCAGTGTGTCAAATCGGAGGGTCTGCACTCCGGACCTCTGGCAGTCTCTATGGGGGTGCCACAGGGTTCAATTCTTGGACCGACTCTCTTCTCTGTATACATCAAAGATGTTGCTCTTGCTGCTGGTGAGTCTCTGATCCACCTCTACGCAGACGACACCATTCTGTATACTTCTGGCCCCTCTTTGGACACTGTGTTAACAACCCTCCAGGCAAGCTTCAATGCCATACAACTCTCCTTCCGTGGCCTCTAATTGCTCTTAAATACAAGTAAAACTAAATGCTAAATACTAAAGTAAAACTCTTCAACCGATTGCTGTCTGCACCTGCCCGCCTGTCCAACATCACTACTCTGGACGGATCTGACTTAGAATACGTGGACAACTACAAATACCTAGGTGTCTGGTTAGACTGTAAACTCTCCTTCAGGACCCACATCAAACATCTCCAATCCAAAGTTAAATCTAGAATTGGCTTCCTATTTCACAACAAAGCATCCTTCACTCATGCTGCCAAACATACCCTTGTAAAACTGATCATCCTACCAATCCTCGACTTCGGCGATGTCATTTACAAAATTGCCTCCAATACCCTACTCAACAAATTGGATGCAGTCTATCACAGTTTTGTCACCAAAGCCCCATATACTACCCACCATTGCGACCTGTACGCTCTCGTTGGCTGGCCCTCGCTTCATACTCGTCGCCAAACCCACTGGCTTCATGTCATCTATAAGACCCTGCTAGGTAAAGTCCCCCCTTATCTCAGCTCGCTGGTCAACATAGCATCACCCACCTGTAGCACGCACTCCAGCAGGTATATCTCTCTGGTCACCCCCAAAACCAATTATTTCTTTGGTCGCCTCTCCTTCCAGTTCTCTGCTGCCAATGACTGGAACGAACTACAAAAATCTCTGAAACTGGAAACACTTATCTCCCTCACTAGCTTTAAGCACCAACTGTCAGAGCAGCTCACAGATTACTGCACCTGTACATAGCCCACCTATAATTTAGCCCAAACAACTACCTCTTTCCTTACTGTATTTATTTATTTTATTTATTTATTTATTTTGCTCCTTTGCACCCCATTATTTTTATTTCTACTTTGCACCCCATTATTTTTATTTCTACTTTGCACATTCTTCCACTGCAAATCTACCATTCCAGTGTTTTACTTGATATATTGTATTTACCTTGCCACCATGGCCTTTTTTGCCTTTACCTCCCTTCTCACCTCATTTGCTCACATTGTATATAGACTTGTTTATACTGTATTATTGACTGTATGTTTGTTTTACTCCATGTGTAACTCTGTGTCGTTGTATCTGTCAAACTGCTTTGCTTTATCTTGGCCAGGTCGCAATTGTAAATGAGAACTTGTTCTCAACTTGCCTACCTGGTTAAATAAAGGTGAAAAAAAAATTGTAGAGACATCTATACAACTAAAACACTATTATCATATAACACCAATCAAAAATCAAATCAGTAGATATGACGTGCTAGAGGTTCTTTCATTGGATCTCAAAGTCCAGTGATCTCTTGATTCATTTCTTCAGAGAATAGGGTTTATTTGAGTACTCTGAATTATTGTGTGTAGTGTATAATTAAATCTGTAGTATTTTCTGTGGTGTATAATTATATGTGTAGTATTGTGTGTAGTGTATAATTATATATGTAGTATTGTGTAATGTATAATTATATACGTAATAGTTTGCTGTGTAGTTTATAATTGTATCTGCAGTATTGTGTGTAGTGCATAAGTACATATGCAGTATTGTCCTGTGTAGTGTACAATTACATCAGTAGTATTTTTTTGTGTTGTATAATTATATTTGTAGTATTGTGTGTAGTGTATAATTATATATGTAGTATTGTGTAATGTATAATCATATACGTAATAGTTTTCTGTGTAGTTTATAATTGTATCTGCAGTATTGTGTGTAGTGTATAATTATATCTGCAGTGGGACTGTAATAATTATTCATAAGGAGCACTGCTTGGTCAGCAGGTATACCCTGTATGTAAACACACAGTATGTGGCTGGAGACTGGCCTGTCTGTGGTCATCACACTCACACCTACAGACATGAACATGTTCAAACATTAACATGAACATGCACACACACATAGATCTATGATGTACCACACACACACACACACACACACACACACACACACACACACACACACACACACACACACACCACATATCCATGATGTACCACACACACAGATCTATGAGGTACCACAATGGAGATAAGAACATTGCCTCAGTGGCCATTACCATCTAGTTACATCTCCTCCCACGACATGTACATGCATGGCAGAAGGTGGACAGATCTCTTGAGTTCGGGCCACTATGGTTGCCTCTTATAATTGGTTGAATTAGTTAGATAAGCCTCCTGAGTACCCTGTTGTGGTTGGTAACTATTCAAACCGCAGACCTGGGTAACACAGTCTTTGCAAATCGTACATTTCAGTTTCACTTGTTTTTGTTGTGTCCCGGATAGAGCGACATGTCACTTGATTTAGGAATCCACAGTGTGGAAAATCCACAATCTGTCTTCTATCCACTATCTGTCTTCTATCTACTATCTGTCTTCTACCTACTATCTGTCTTCTACAGTGCCTTGCAAAAGTATTCACCCCCCCTTGGCATTTTTCCTATTTTGTTGCATTAATTGTTTTTTTGTTTTTTTCGGATTTCATGTAATGGACATACACAAAATAGTCCAAATTGGTGAAATGTTCTTATCTCCATTGTGGTACCTCATAGATCTGTGTGTGTGGTACATCATGGATATGTGAAATGCAAAAAACAACTTCTTTCAAAAACTTCAAAAAAATTACAAACTGAAAAGTGGTGTTTGCATATGTTTTCCCAACCTTTGCTATGAAGCCCTAACCCTAACCCTAACCCTAACCCCTAAATAAGATCTGGTTAAACCAAATACCTTCAGAAGTTACATAATTACTTAAATAAAGTGCACCTTTGTGCAATCTAAGTGTCACATGATCTCAGTATATATACACCTGTTCAGAAAGGCCCCAGAGTCTGCAACACCACTAAGCAATGGGCACCACCAAGCAAGCGGCACCATGAAGACCAATGAGCTCTCCAAACAGGTCAGGGACAAAGTTGTGGAGAAGTACAAATCAGGGTTGGGTTTTTAAAAAATACCTAAAACTTTGAACATCCCACAGAGCACCATTAAATCTATTATTAAAAAATTGAAAGAATATGGCACCACAACAAACCTGCCAAGAGAGGGCTGCCCACCAAAACTCACAGACCAGGCAAGGAGGGCATTAATCAGAAAGGCAACATAGAAACCAAAGATAACCCTGAAGGAGCTGCAAAGCTCCACAGCGGAGATTTGAGTAACTTTCCATAGGACCACTTTTGGTGTTCACCAAAAGGCATGTGGGAGACTCCCCAAACATGTAGAAGAAGGTACTCTGGTTAGATGAAAAAATCTAAAATTGAGCTTTTGGGCCATCAAGGAAAACGCTATGTCTGGCGCAAACCCAACACCTCTCATCACCCCGAGAACACCATCCCCACAGAGAAGCATGGTGGTGGCAGCATCATGCTGTGGGGATGTTTTTCATCGGCAGGGACTGGGAAACTAGTCAGAATTGAAGGAATGACGGATGGCGCTAAATACAGAGAAATTCTTGAGGGACACCTGTTTCAGTCTTCAAGAGATTTGAGACTGGGACGGAGGTTCACCTTCCAGCAGGACAATGACCCTAAGCATACTGCTAAAGCAACACTCAAGTTATTTAAGGGGAAACATGTAAATGTCTTGGAATGGCCTAGTCAAAGCCCAGACCTCAATCCAATTGAGAATCTGTGGTATGACTTAAAGATTGCTGTACACCAGCAGAACCCATCCGACTTGAAGGAGCTGGAGCAGTTTTGCCTTGAAGAATGGGCAAAAATCCCAGTGGCTCGATGTGCCAAGCTTATAGAGACATACCCCAAGAGACTTGCAGCTGTAATTGCTGCAAAAGGTGGCTCTGCAAAGTATTGACTTTAGGAGGGTAAATAGTTATGCACACTCAAGTTTTCTGTTTTCTTGTCTTATTTCTTGTTTGTTTCACAATAAAATATATTTTGGGTCTTCAAAGTGATAGGCATGTTGCGTAAATCAAATGATACAAACCCCCCCAAAATGTAATTCCAGGTTGTAAGGCAACAAAATAGGGAAAATGACAAGGGGGTGAATAATTTGGAAGCCACTGTATTCACCATCTGTATTCTACCTACTATCTGTATCCTATTCACTTTCTGTCTTCTATCCACTATCTGTCTTCTATCCACTATCTGTCTTCTATTCACTACCTGTCTTCTATCCACTATCTGTCTCCTATTCACTTTCTGTCTTCTATCCACTATCTGTCTTCTATCCACTATCTGTCTTCTAGTCACTTTCTGTCTTCTATCCACTATCTGCCTTCTATTCACTTTCTGTCTTCTATCCACTATCTGTCTTCTATCCACTATCTGTCTTCTATTCACTACCTGTCTTCTATCCACTATCTGTCTCCTATTCACTTTCTGTCTTCTATCCACTATCTGTCTTCTATTCACTTTCTGTCTTCTATCCACTATCTGTCTTCTATCCACTATCTGTCTCCTATTCACTTTCTGTCTTCTATCCACTATCTGTCTTCTATCCACTATCAGCAATACAAAATTGGGTTTCATTATTTATTTACTAAATACCTAACTAATCACACAGAATTACACATACACATAATTAAATCATAACTTGATTACAAATTACGTCATAAAGGAAAACGTCCCTAGCGGGCGGAACAGATATGACAGCTGGTTACACAAAAGAAAAGGGCTGGGTTTGAGTGAAAGAGCAGGAAGACTGAGAGACAAAGGGAGGAGCTGTGCTATCGTAAAGACAGTATTTTATGCATTCTAAATTCTAAATTCTAAAATGCAATAAATATTTACTCTAAGCTGCTTCGGTAGGTTGGTGGTAGATGGAAGGCCGTGTTGCCAAACCGAGTCCTTTGTCCTTTGAAGAATGTCTCTGGTGGTCAAATGGATACGTTGTAGTAACATTGTTGTTTGCTAGACGGGATACTCTTGCTGTTCCTTCCTAACCCTTGTTTGCAGCTGCTGTTGCTAACTCAATGGCTAGGAGGTAACACTTCTGTAGTGAATAAGAGTTCAAAGTTCATACCATTCGCAACCAAAGCTCACGCTGATGTTGGCTTCGTTCTGTAGTTATTATCTGAACCATTCTGACATCGGACCGTCGTCCTCACATCCTCGGAACAGGAGGTTACATTATCATCAAGGCTTTATATAGTGTAGCGAGAAGGTTGTGTCTGAAAAGTTTTATAACCCATGTCTCTTCACAGGGGAGGGCCACTGATTGAGCAGAGCCCTAACCTTATGAAAACCCAAATCTCTCATTTGGAAGCTAAAATTACATTTCATCTCTTCACCAATAATTTTATATTCAAACATTTAAATTGAACCACAATTCCATGTGAATCCGATAACTCTGATGTGTAGACTTTCCACTGTAGAGTTTATGTCATCCTATCATTGATGAGAATGTCTCAGATGACAACCGAACTGACATCATATTCATTAAGTACCACCGCATATGTTCAATTGGTCAGATTACCAGAATATAGTTCATTTCCCCCCACCTTCTGATGTTCCCAGAATCTCTATGTTAACCAAGGGGTTTTCAAGTTTCACATCAGTAGGTTAGAGAGAGGAAACAGGGGGGGAAGAGGTATTTATGACTGTCATAAACCTAACCCCCAGGCCAACGTCATGACACCCCTATCTGTCTTCTATTCACTATGTCTTCTATCCACTATCTGTCTTCTATCTACCTGCTGTCTTCTATCCA